>NC_090743.1:129025367-129035367 GCF_036898095.1 Palaemon carinicauda
CTTGCAATAAATTAGTTCCCTTGAAGACGTAAGACGAAACTAGTCGGGGTTCACTCTTATGTTTTCATTTTCCCTGTGGATCTTATGCATTATATATATATATATACATACATATATATATATATATATATATATATATATATATATATATATATATATATATATATAAATATATATTTATATATATATATATCATATATATGTGTGTATGTGTGTGTGTGTGTTTGTGTGTATAAATTTATATGTACAGATGATTACGATGTATGTATGTGTATATGAATATAAATATATACAATGTAATATATGCATACACACACACACACACACACACACACATATATATATATATATATATATATATATATATATAAAACACACGTGCAAACACGAACGTACACACACGTGTATATAATAGAAAATTCTATATGTATGTATATTTGTGTATATGTATATATATATATATGTGTGTGTATATACGTATATATATATATGTATGTGTGTGAGTGTGCGTGCATACATGTATAAGTATAAAATACACATACAATTATTATATATATATATATATATATATATGTGTGTGTGTGTGTGTGTGTGTGTATATATATATATACATATACTTAGATGGATAAATAGATACATATGCATAATCATTCAAATTAAATGTCATGTGGACCAACATACCACATTTGAACGCAACTTCTTGCAACGTCAGCATATTTCTTTTTTGTTCACAAGCAGGAAGTGCGTCAAACTAAGCAGATCAAAAAGTTAAAGTTGAATTATATGGGTAAAATAATGATTATCTCTCCTCTGTAAATTCCATGAAGACTAAAGTAATTTTTGTATGTATACTTGTATGTATGCATAACCTATGGATGATGATGATGATGATGGTGATGATGATGATGATGATGATGATGATGATGATATTAATAATAATAATGATAATAATAATGATAATAATAATAATAATTTTTTTCTTCACTCAAGGAGTTAACTACTGCACTGTATATGTTCAGTGGCTACTTTCCTCTTGGTAAGGGTAGAAGAGACTCTTAGCTATGTTAAGCAACCCTTCAAGGAGAAGGAAACTCCAAAATCAAACCATTGTTCTCTAGTCTTAAGTAGTGCTATAGCCTCTGTACCATGGTCTTCCACTGCCTTGGGTTAGAGTTCTCTTGCTTGAGGGTACACTCAGGCACACTATTCTATCTGATTTCTCTTCCTCTTGTTTTTTTAAGTTTTTATAGTTTATATAGGAAATATTTATTTTAATGTTGTTACTCTTCTTAAAATATTTTATTTTCCTTGTTTCCTTTCCTCACTAGGCTATTTTCCCTGTTGGGGCCCCTGGGCTTATAGCATTCTGCTTTACCAACTAGGGTTGTAGCTTAACAAGTAATAATAATAATAATAATAATAATAATAATAATAATAATAATAATAATAATAAAAATAATAATAATAATAATAATAATATCAACTTCAATAATAATAATAAAATATCAACTTTAGAAACAATAACAATAAAAATAATAACAACTTTAATAATAACAAAAGCAACAACTACAAAAACAACAACGACGACTATATACAACAAAAGAATACCGTTAAATCAATTGAAATTGTTTCTGATAAAAAAAAAAATATTTTTTTCTTTTTATTTCAATTAGTTAACATTTCAATTTCTTTTAGTTCCCGTTATTTTATCGTGCAGTGATATAGGTCAGGAATTTCCTCGAGAGAGAGAGAGAGAGAGAGAGAGAGAGAGAGAGAGAGAGAGAGAGAGAGAGAGAGAGAGAGAGAGACAATGCTACATTAAATAAGGAAATTAGAACATTTAACATATAAGTTGAAAAGAATTAAGCCTGGTTGGAAAAAAGCAGGATACTATAAAAACCCAAGGGCTCCCACAATGAAAAATAGCTCAGTGAGGAAAGGAAATAAGGAAATGAATAAATAAATCAAAATAAAATATCTTATAAACAGTAATATCATCAAAATAAATCTTTCATATACAAAATATTATAACTTCAAAGAAAGACAAATTAGATACATACACTATATATATATATATATATATATATATATATATATATATATATATATATATATATATATATATACATATACATATATATATACATATATATACAATATGCATGTATGTATGTATGAATGTATGTGTGTATATATATGTATGTATGTATGTATATATATATACATATATATATATATATATATATATATATATATATATATATATATATATATATATACTTATATTTATACAATATGCATGTATGTATGTATGTATGAATGTATGTGTATATATACATACATATATATACATATATATATATATACATATATATATATATATATATATATATATATAATTACCAGATTTTATACAATCCACAACAAATATTGATCAGAATAAGTCATAACAATTAACAACACAAATTAAACTACAAATTACAGCACGTACCTTGATGGACAATATCAACATCTAGAAAGGTCAAAGGTTAGGTCAGGCAAGAGACGTTTTGACCTGACTTCGGGTCCCTGTAATAAAATAGAGAAAAATTAGTCAGAGAGAGAGAGAGAGAGAGAGAGAGAGAGAGAGAGAGAGAGAGAGAGAGAGAGAGAGAGAGATCAAAGTTAATATAAACATCTTATAAAATCATTCATATTGAAAAATTAATTAATATTTGACTATTATCATTATGATTATCATTAAATATATTTAAAGATATCACAAGAGTAATTAGGATTAAAAATAATTACTTTTAATATAACTCAAACATAATCATTAAATTTAAATTCATCAAAACAAGTTTTAAAAATAATTATTACAACTTATTTATGAAATGAGGGTAAGGGTAATATGTTTAACTAAACATAATTATCATTATCATCATTAGCTTATTTAGTATTGGTTATAGCAATTCAAGTAATGAACGTAACCTAAAAATATCATAAAATAATGAAAGTATATATATATATATATATATATATATATATATATATATATATATATATATATATATATATATATATATATATATATATATATTTATATATATAAATATATATATATATATATATATATATATATATATATATTATATACATATATTTAGGATGTACAGCAACCCTAATACTACATAAAGATAGTGAGAAAATTCCGATTGAGTAAGTAGTTAGACAGGGAGACCCCATATCTCCTAAATTATTCACAGTATGCCTAGAAGAAGTTTTTAAGAATTTAGATTGGGAAAATGTAGGAATTAATATTAATATATTTGCAGATGACATAGTTGTGTTTAGTGAATCATGGGAGGAATATCAAAAGATGTTAGAAGATTTAAATAGAGAAAGCAGAACTGTAGGACTGAAAATGAATGAGTAAAACTAAGGTAATGTTCAATGAAAATACAGAGACAACAAATAGGAGTTATGGACAAGCCTCTGGAAATTGTTGATGAATATACGTAATTAGGGCAGACGGTAAATGTTTCCCCAGGACACGAGACCGAAATAAAAGAAATATAAGCATGGGAGGGAGAAAAATGGAGTTTTTATGATAAAACAAAGTTTTGTGAATACTTACCTGGCAGTTATATATACATAGCTAATTATCTCTATTTCGGCAGAATTTTTCTAAAACTAGGCAACCGCCTTGTGGTGGTTGGGTGGTAACACCCGTTAAAGGGTGGTAGGAGGAATCATTCCCGTTTTCTGTTCTTCAGTTCATCTATGCCCGACCTGTCTCCTGAGGGGAGGTGGGTGGGCCTTCGAATGTATATATAACTGCCAGGTAAGTATTCACAAAACTTTGTTTTATCATAAAAACTCCATTTTTATGAATAGAACTTACCTGGCAGTTATATATACATAGCTGATTAACACACTTGGAGGAGGGTGATAGACAGTAACATCGTTGGGGAAACAACCAAAAAAGTTGTAGGATAAATAAACACCTTGATTCCTTACCTGCTAAGGTAGCTGACTTCAAGGTTCCTGCCTCTTGAGTCGCTTTCCCTTAGGAGTGTCAGCCAGGATGTGACCTGCAGTGCTGAAAAACACTCAATCGAGTCTGTCAACGGGGTGAGACCAACAATCTGACTAGACTTCAGGACTACCTATTGCCCAAAATAAAGAACCGCAACTTTACCAAACCAACCACCTAACATTTGCAAAGTAGATAAAAATTATCTAACTAGACTGAGGTGACTGTACACAAGTCGAAGTCCTCAGACAACCAAAAAAAAAAAATACACCAACCTATGTACAAGTAAACAAAACTAAGGTTGAGGGGAGGTAGTAACTCCTTTGCCTAATACAGAAGCCGTAGCTACGTATGGTCCCAAGGTATAACATTTCTCATAATCCACCCTCACCTCTCTGAGGTAATGAGAGGCGAACACAGAGTTGCTCCTCCAAAATGTCGCATCCATAATTTGACGGAGCGACATGTTCTTGCGGTAAGCAAGCGAGGTCGCAATGGCCCTCACTTCGTGAGCTTGCACTTTTAAAAGTCCGAAGTGTTCCTCCTCACACAAGAGATGCGCTTCTCTTATCACTTCCCTCAGGAAAAAGGACAAAGCGTTCTTGGAAAGGGGCTTTTGAGGATCTTTCACAGAACACCACAGGGAGCTAGAAGAGCCTCTCACACTTTTTGTACGAGACAAGTAGGTCTTGAGGGCTCGTACTGGACAGAGCAGCCTCTCTTGCTCTTGACCCACTAGGTTGGTCAAGTTAGGAACCTCAAAGGTCCTCGGCCAGGGCTTAGAAGGGTTCTCGTTCTTAGCGAGAAAGTCTAATCTCAAGGCACAAACTGCCCCATTCAGATTGAAGCCTACCTGTTTTTCAATTGCATGGACTTCACTAACTCTTTTAGCTGTTGCTAAGGCCAAAAGAATGAGGGTCTTCTTGGTAACCTCCCTAAGGGGAGCCTGTGAGATGGGCTCAAATCTCTTGGTGCACAGAAATTTAAGAACCACATCAAGGTTCCAAGAAGGGGGCTTTAACTGGGTCTGCTTGGTCGTCTCAAAAGACTTCAAGAGGTCATGTAAGTCCGTATCGCGAGACAAGTCCAAGCCTCTATGCCGACAGACGGAAGAGAGCATACTTTTGTACCCTTTGATAGTGGACACAGCTAGCTTAGCGTCCTGTCTGAGGTACAACAAGAAATCCGCAATCTGGCTCACAGAGGTAGTGGATGAGGAAATCTTGTGCTTCCTACACCAAGCCCTAAAAGTCTCCCACTTGGACTGGTAGACCCTCTGCGAAGAGACCCTCCTCGCTCTGGCGATAGCTTTCGCAGCTTGCGCTGAAAAGCCTCTCGATCTGACGAGCTTCTCGATAGTCTGAAGGCAGTCAGATTGAGAGCGAGGGGGTTTTGATGATATCTCTCGAAGTGGGGTTGTCTGAGCAGATTTGGACTTGCAGGGAGGCTTCTTGGAAAGTCCATCAACAAGTCCACCACCTCCGTGAACCATTCCCTCATCGGCCAGAACGGAGCTATCAGGATCATCCGTCCCGAATCGAGGAGGGCGAATTTCCTGACTACCAGATTGATGATCTTGAACGGGGGAAAAGCATAAGTGTCCATCCCCGTCCAATCCATCAAGAAGGCGTCTACTGCTATTGCCTCTCTGTCCGGAACTAGGGAGCAATAGATGGGGATCCTCTTGGATAAATTGGAGGCAAAAAGATCGATGAGGGGTCTCCCCCACAGCCTCCAGAGACTCTGACAGACCTGTTGGTTGAGGGTCCATTCTGTGGGAAGGACCTGCCCTTTCCTGCTGAGCATGTCCGCCCTCACATTCTTCTGTCCCTGAACAAACCTCGTCAGCAGGCTTATCCTGTTCTCCTTCGCCCAAAGAAGGAGCTCTCTTGCTGTCTCGAAGAGAGACAGAGAGTGAGTCCCTCCTTGCTTCCTGATGTAAGCAAGAGCTGTGGTGTTGTCTGAGTTGACCTCCACAATCTTCCCAGACACCAAGTCCTTGAAGGCCTTTAGCCCCAGAAAAATGGCCATCAGCTCCTTGTTGTTGATGTGCCATCCCAGCTGAATTCCTTCCCAATAGCCTGAGACCTCCTTGCTTCCTAGTGTTGCCCCCCAGCCTGACTCTGATGCGTCTGAAAACAACACTAGGTCTGGGTTCTTCTTGTGTAAGGAGATCCCTTCCCCTAACAAGGGTGGGTTCAGCCACCACTTCAGAAGAGTCTTGACTTCTATTGGAATGGGGGAGGAAAAGGAGTCTTCCTGCATCTTTCTGTTCCATGTCTTCGAAAGAAAGTGCTGAAGAGGCCTTAGGTGGAGTCTCCCCAGAGAGACAAACAGTTTGAGGGAGGATAGAGTCCCCAGCAAACTCATCCACTCCTTCGCTGTGCATCTCTTCTTGTCCAGGAAAGTTCTGACTTTTACGAGACACTTGGTCTGTCTTTCCTGAGAGGGAGAAGCCCGAAAAAGAACTGAATTCAGAACTATCCCCAAATAGAGAATAGTCTGATTCGGTCTGATCTGAGACTTCTCCCTGTTGATGACCAGGCCTAGATCTTGAGCCATCATAAAAGTCTTCCGTAAATCCTCCAGACATTTCTCCCTCGATCGTGAACGAATCAGCCAATCGTCCAGATAGAAGGATATCCTTATTCCCTCCTGATGCAGCCAACCTGACACATTCGCCATTACCCTGGTGAAGACTTGAGGAGCCGTGCTGAGACCGAAACAAAGAGCTCTGAATTGGAAGCACTTGCCCTCCATTACAAACCTCAGGTACTTCCTCGAAGTCGGATGGATGGGGACATGGAAATATGCGTCCTGCAAGTCGAGGGACACCATCCAGTCCCCTGGACGTACTGACGCCAGCACCGACTGAGTCGTCTCCATGGAGAACTTTGTCTTCTCCACAAATACGTTGAGAGCGCTGACATCCAGGACGGGTCTCCATCCGCCCGAGTTCTTGGGGACCAGAAACAGGCGATTGTAAAAGCCCGGGGAGACTAGATCCCGAACCGGTTCTATCGCCCCCTTGTCTAGCATTTGGTTGACAAGGTCTACTAGGGCCTTCTGTTTCCCAGGATCTGAGTACCGGGCTACTAAGGCCAGCGGAGCATCCGCGAGAGGTTTTTTCAGAAAGGGGATCTTGTATCCTTCCTTGATGACTGAGAGGGACCAGGTGTCCGCCCCTCTCCTCGTCCAAGACTGCCAAAAACCTGACAGTCTTGCGCCTACTGTCTGGAGGAGACGAACTTCATTTTCTGGAGCGAGGTCTGAAAGAACCCCTGGTAGATCTTGGTCCTGAATCTTGCCTTCTCCCTCTAAACTCTGATCTTGAAGTAGTCCTGCCCCGAAAGGGCTGCTGGAATCTCCTTTCCTCCCGTTTCAAAGAAGAAGGAGGGGCTGCAAAGGGCTTACGAGCAGAACGAGATAAAAGGTCTTGGGTGGCTTTTTGGGCCAGAGAACGCGTAATGTCATTAACCAGGGACTCGGGAAAAAGATGTTGAGAGAGGGGGGCGTAAAGCAGCTCAGACTTTTGAGCATTGGTAACAGACCTAGAAGCAAAAGAGCAAAGCAGAGCTCTCTTCTTTAGGACCCCAGCTGAGAACAGAGCAGCCAACTCATTCGCCCCATCTCTGAGGGCCTTATCCATACAGGACATAATGCTGGTAAGGTCCCTAGATCCTTCCATCTGTTCAGTTTTCCTTGCGAGAGTCCCAAGCGACCAGTCTAGGAAACTAAAAACCTCAAAGGCTCTAAAAATACCTTTGACGAGATGATCCAGCTCCGACATCGACCACATGACCTTGGCTGAGTTGAGAGCATGCCTTCTAGCAGAGTCCACTAAACCAGAGAAGTCACCCTTGGAGGAGGAAGGCACTCCCAGACCCAAAGGTTCTCCAGTTGCATACCACATACCCGCTCTTGAAGCAAGACGAGCTGGTGGAAACGAGAAGGAAGTCTTAACTGTTTGTCTCCGCTCCATCATCCAGTCATCAATCTTCGTGAGAGCCGCCTTTGCGGAGATAGACAGCTTCATCTTGATGAAGGCCGACTGTTTCTTGGCCTTCTTTCTGTTAAATTGGGACTGAGGAGATTGAGGGGCAGCAGGTTGGAATTCCTCTCCAAAAAGTTCAAGAAGGGAGCGAGAGAGAACTTTGTAATCTCCCACAGCGTCGGCAGGATTATCATCGTCATCAGAAACATCCTCGAGGTCCTGATCCACATCCGCAATATCCTTCGAAAAAGAAGGATCCTTAGAACCCGACAAGGGCAAATCAAAGGCATCATCCTGCAAAAGACGGGTTGCATCCTGGAGTCCCGCGCTAGAAGAATCCTTGGGACGAGAGGCAGTATCGTCCCGAAGAGGCAGGGTGGTATCGGCCTGGAACCGAGAACGAGAGGCAGAGTCGTTCTGTCGTCGAGGGCGAGAGGCGGTATCGTC
Organism: Palaemon carinicauda; assembly: GCF_036898095.1. Taxonomy (NCBI): domain Eukaryota; kingdom Metazoa; phylum Arthropoda; class Malacostraca; order Decapoda; family Palaemonidae; genus Palaemon; species Palaemon carinicauda. Next base: position 129,033,824 of record NC_090743.1, read on the forward strand.
GTGGCGGCGAGAATGAGAGGCGGTATCGTCGTGGCGTCGAGAATGAGAGGCGGTATCGTCGTGGCGTCGTGAACGAGAGGCGGTATCGTCGTGGCGTCGAGAACTAGGGTCGGTATCGTCGTGGCGTCGTGAACGAGAGGAGGTATCGTCGTGGCGAAGCGAACGAGAGGAGGTATCGTCGTGGCGAAGCGAACGAGAGGAGGTATCGTCGTGTCGAAGCGAACGGGAGGCGGAATCGTCTTGGTATCGAGAACGAGAAGCAGCGTCGTTCGATAAGGTATCGTCCCGGTATCGAGAACGAGAAAACGTATCGCCCTGGTATCGCGAAGAAGTATCGCCTGGCGAAAGCACACATTCCTCATCCTGGCGTAGAGAGGGAGAAGTTTTCTTTAAAGAAGAACTCCGTTCTCTCTTAGAAGCAGACTTCTTAATCGGCAACGAGTCGTCTTTACGTCTGTCAGACTGGGCGTGAGGGCGGCTAAAGGCTTGTACTAAAGTCAAAAGTTGTTCCTGCATGACAGACATAAAGGATTTAGCAACATCAGCTGGGTCTTGCGGACCCGAAGGGGGGGGCTGACGAATAACACTCGTATCTTCGGCAGCAGGTTTCGTCCTTTTCACAGGCACGGAGTCGAAATCATCCTCCGACGGACAAGGTTCATAACTGCTAGAACCGGGAGAGAAAGAACGAGACCGTTCGTCGCGGTTCCATCTCCTCTTAGTAGGTCTTGAAGCTTCATACTTCCATTTACGTCTGGACGAATTCGGAGAAGAAAACAACACATCCGACGCGTCTTTCCCGTGACGGTCAAGAGCAGCCTGGGAATCGACAACAGGACTGTCTGAGGCGACGGCTGACCGAGGGTACGTACCTCTCACCCCCTTTCGGTCATCGACGTACCTTCTCCCTTGGTCCTGGGAGCTTGGTAGAGGTCTAGGCCTAGGGGTATGACAGATTCGGTCGGTCGCCACCTCCACTGCACTTTCACTTTCCTTACCTTTAAAGGCCTCCAGTTGTTCTTTAATGGCCTTCAACTCGGCCGCCAGGCTAGCGTACCGAGGGTCATCCGTAGATACGGAACCTGTAGGAGGTGCAGGAGTTACTACCTCAAGGGAAGGATCAACTTCCAAAGAGGAATAAATAATAGGATCAATAGATAAATCTACGCTAAGTTCGTCTTCCTTACCACTAACAGACTTAGACTTAGACCTAGAAGCTCTCCTAACTCTATCGAGCTCTAGCTTACGCACATAGCGCTTCATAATTAACCAATCTTTCTCATCCAAAACCTTACATTCCCCACACCTATTATCAAGGGCACAAACAAAACCCCTACAATGAGAACAAACAGTGTGAGGATCAACCGCCATTTTGGGTAGTCTCACCTTACATTCCTCATTCGCACAGATAGGTAATGACTCTTTTCACTCATAATGAAAAACAGCAAAAAAAAAAAAAGGCTAAGAGAAAACAAAATACAACGATCGCCAAAACCCCAAATCAGAGTACTTCACCAAAAAAAGCAGACTGGTACACCGAGCAG
>NC_090743.1:129040367-129080367 GCF_036898095.1 Palaemon carinicauda
CCAACCCTAGTTGGACAAGCAGGATGCTATAAGTCCAAGGGCTACAACGGGGAAAAATAGCCCCATAAGGAAAATAAGTAAATAAGCAATATATGATAAGTAACGAATAGACTATAAAATATATATATAGATCTTTAAATATTTTTGACATCTTTATTCACCAATTTCCCGATTTCAAAAAAATAATCTGATATTCAGATTTCTTTTAATTTTCTCTAAATTAATCTTTTTTTTTAAATTCATTTATTAATTTCTGCGTCTTTCCTTATTAATTGTGTCCCATTGCCACTCACACCTGTCTCCTATATCTTCAGTTATAATTTGTCTCACGGGACCTACTGGTAACGTGGAATGCGAACCGCGTTATTTTACTGGATATGTAAATTTTATCTTCAATTGGATAAAGTTGAGATTGAGTTTAGTGACTAGAAACATAATTTAGAATAGTTCAAACTGCCCAAGGGCTCCAACAGGGAAAACAGCCCAGTGAGGAAAGGAAATAAGGAAAAACTACAAGAGAAGTTTAAGAACAATAATAAATCTTTCATAATCGCTTATTAAATCATGTATAATCTATAGGCCTATCATACTGTTAATGTAAACCCCATCCCCTTCACCGCCTTCTGCAGGTAGTCTTGTGCGCTGTGGTGGCTGCAGTCTCAGCCAGCCCCTTCGTAGGCCTAGTCGGTCCCTCTGGTTCAATTGGGCCATCTGGCATCGTAGGGCCATCTGGACCGGTCCAGTTCAGCCAGCCAGCCTGGGCTTTCTTGGGTAACCACGCCCACGCCCACATCGCCGCCCTCAACAGACAGCCACCCACAGTCCCTGTTCACCACCGCAACCCAGCCGTCTTCCAGGTAATTAGTTAAATCTAATTTTTTAAATTTCTACAATGAGTAGAAGTCTACGGGCGGTTCACGTCATATTTAACTTGATTTTTATATTCTATTTACAGTAATATAAAACCAGACAATGCTTTTAAAAAAATAATTTGCTCACATTATCAATTATTTTCTGATTATATATCAAAGCTTAATATAAGTATATGGGACACCTTCTTTGAAAAGTCGTGTAAAACTAAGCAAATTAATCGGTGGTTAGGTAAAACATCTAATTTAATAGTTAGGGGTAAAATAACTGTAACAGAAAACGGCAAACAAATCCTTTCAGGGATAACTAAACAAAATTAGACAATGCTTAATATCAATTCGTTTCTTTCAGCCTGCCCCAGTTGTTCCCACCACATACGGCGTCGACGCTGCCGGCTGCGTTGTAGGTCCATCTGGAAAGGTCTGCCCAACTGGAAACGTACAGTTCACTTAAATATCAATATCCCATCGATAAAAAACTTTATTTCCATGCATTCGTGAGCTACGTTCAATATTCCCCCACTGTATTGGAATCTAAATCACTTGAACAGAGATAACTGTAGAAAAATAACCTTCATGATCGACCAAGGAGGAGTTTCTGGACTTCATACTTTTAGGATATTACCAAAAGGGAGGATAATCACAATAAAGGGGATCTGAGATGAAACTATATGAAAACGAACGAAATCATATGATATTCCGACATCCCTTTGTTTTGCCAAGGAAGTCCAGATAGCCAAACTTGTGGATCTTAAGCAAATTATATTCTTATCCTTTGCTTATTACCTTATGGGGAAAATATCAATAGATATGCATGGAGTGCCTATGTAAATGTGATAGTATTTTGTAATAAAAAAAAAATATGAAGCATATTATTTCTTTGAATATTTGACACCTTTATTTTGCATGTTTTTTGTTATAAATAACGGATTTTGAGCGAAGCGAAAAATCTATTTTTTGGGTGAGATAGCCATGGCGTCCTGATGGAAGGTTCCTTTTTGGTAGCTACCCAAGGAAGCTACCAAAAAGGAACCTTCCATCAGGACGCCATGGCTTGAGCCCAAATATATATATATATATATATATATATATATATATATATATATATATATATATATATATATATATATATATATATATATATAATAATAATAAATGCAGCCATTTCTAGTCCACTGCAGGACAAAGGTCACAGAGGAAATATAAATTCATGTCCGAGATTGGCCAATTTTCATCACCACACTGACCACTGTGGCTTGGTGATGGTGGGAGATTTTCATCTGACCACTCACAGCATACCAACCTAGTATGGGTGGACCTCACTAGTAAAGCTTTACTGATCATGACGATACACAAACCCTTTAACCACGTTAAGGTATTCCCACTAAGAAAGGGATGTATAACGGTTCTTCGACTCAAAAGGTTTTAATAGTGAAGTTTATTAACCAATGTACCTTTGCTTTAAAAGAAGAGCTGTGTGAATCTCAATGGCAAATTAAAATACCCAAATTCTGAACATTATTCTACTATTGTTCTTAATATGACTAAACACATTGGTAGTGATGCATGATTTGAATGATACAGGTATGAAATTCTATCATGCAGTACCTTCCATACATTTTAGGTAATAGCCATTTTCCAACGATGAATATAGTTCGACTAAATAATTGCCTTTGATAATGATAGGAAGTCAGTAACTCTTACAATGAACAGTACCATAAAACACCAGGTCCGTATTTACCGAATGTATCAAATAAGAAAATATTAAAGCATTAAAAGTCACTAAAACATTGTTAAATATTAACACAATACTTGAGTGCCCATATCATAAAAAAATACAGTAACAACAAAAGTTGACAAGACAAATCAAGCCATAGATTATCTTAAAGAAAAGTCGAGTGATCGTCAACGAGTGTTTTTGTAGAGGGGCAAGTGTTGACAAAAGCCAAACCTGGGCTTGACGTCAGCAGGCCTACGCACAGAGTTTATAGATAATTATACACGGAAATGCATTGCAACTTGCCTCTTGTCGTACCATATAAAATTATAACTCTGAAGTTCCTCCAACATGACCAGAGCAATAGAGCAGATAACCTTGTTATAAATAAAACCTTACAGACAAAAACCTGCTTATATAAAAAATAATTGATGTTCTTGTTTGGCAAAAAACTAGGAACAAGGATGAATCACTTGCCTAACAAGGAAAAGGGAACAAACCTCAATGCCAGTCTAAATTGGAGCTTAAAAAAGCTTCTAATGAAAAGAGGAATTGAAGGTCAATAAGCCACTATCTTGACATCCTACATTTGAAGACCTGAATTCCTGAATTGGCAGCACTTCTAAACCGAAGGCGAACAATTTCGATGAGAAGAATTAGGCGACATAGCTGCTTAAATTGCCAAGTCGAGTTCTTGGTAAATGAAACTCGCAAGCCATTAGCCAACACCTGGAAGTCAAGGTAGTCAGAAATCAAGTTTAGGCTATACATTATAAAGTAAAACTTAACAAGAAGACAAAAAGATTGACTTGAGTAAGTAGTAACCAAAAGTGTGGTCAAGCCATGCTCTTTTACCAATTTTTTAATTTCCTTAGATGCAACAATTTTGCTACTTGTTAGAAGTTTTACTACATAAGGAAATATGACAAATTTGGAGATAATTTGTATTTTTCCTAACCATACAAACCTTAGCTATTTACATGGGGTTTTACTTTTGGCGTAGCTGAAATGACGAGCCATTAGAATTTTAACGAGGGTTAATTACCCCCGCGCTAGTTAGCAAGGGGGTAGGGAAGTGGTAGCTAGCTACCCCTCCCCCCCTCACACACCGGTGAACTGCTTCACTTCACTTAGAGGTAGGACTTGCCTTGGGGGACAGGGCTGCCGGGCAAATGTGTGTAAATAGCTAAGGTTTGTATGGTTAGGAAAAATACAAATTATCTCCAAATTTGTCATTTGTTCCGTAACCGAAATACAAACCACGCTATTTACATTGGGTGACTTACCCCTTAGGTAGGGTGGAGAGTCCCGGCCTTACTGGCTTCGGCTTTACCCCGGGACTCAGAATCCGAGTGAGCAGCACTCGAGAAAAAGAGTCCCTGCACCTCGCAAGTGCGGCATACATAAGCTTGTGTGTGGAGGATTGAAGTGTGACTCGTCCTAGGAAGTTGACCTGAAGTCCTTTAGATGGAATTCTAGGCTAGGACGTTCCCAATACCACCTCGTCGGGGTATGGGGGACGCAACAGTATTATCTTAATACTAGGAACACAAGGAAGCATGGTTTACCTGCAGAGGTTCGAGGTCAGCTATGCAGAGAACCCAGGATGCTGCTTTCCCCAAGAGAGGGGAGGATGAAGAAAGAAGTAAGGGTCAGACATGCTCTTTCATTCATGCAGTCTAAAACTGGGTAACAATACCCTCACCCTTCTGCTACCTGTCCATTAAGGAGCCTGAGGTTAGACCAGCTGTTGTCCAGCCACCACAGGGCCGATTAAGAATGTATCAAGGCTCCTGTGGGTCACGTCCTGCAGGTAGTGGGCTGTGAAGGTCGTTTGATGCTTCCAGACCCCAGCTTGTAGCACCTGTGTCACAGAGAAGTTTCTCTTAAAAGCCAGAGACGTTGCGATGCCTCTGACATCATGTGCTCTGGGACGACGTAACGGAGGAGGATATGGATTCAAGGCATCACGCCTTGAATCCATATCCATATCCTTCGAATCCAAGCAGAGATGGTATTCTTGGTGACCCTCCTCTTCGTCCTTCCCGTGCTCACAAACAGGGCTTGCACGCGGGGACGGACTGCAGCCGTTCTCTTCAGATAACGCCTCAGACTTCTCACTGGACATAGTAGCAGATGGTCTGGGTCACTTGTTACAGAACGGAAACTCGAGACCCTGAAGGAGTCGAACCGTGGGTCAGGCATTCCAGGGTTCTGAGTCTTAGCTACAAACTCAGGGACGAACCCGAACGTTACCTCCCCCCCATCCCCTTGAATGGGCGACGTCGTATGAGAGACCATGAAGTTCACTGACCTGCTTGGCTGACGCAAAAGCGAGCAGGAACACCGTCTTCTAAGTCAGGTGTCGATCAGAGGCCTGGCGTAATGGTTCGAACGGAGGTCTCTTAAGAGCCATGAGGACGCGAACCACGTTCCATGGAGGAGGTCTCACTTCCGACTGAGGGCAGGTAAGTTTGTAGCTTCGTACGAGTAAAGAAAGGTCCAGCGAGGAAGAAGTGTCTATTCCTTTCAGCCTGAAGGCTAAGCTTAAGGCTGAGCGATAGCCTTTCACTGCCGAGACTGAAAGGCGCATTTCCTCCCGCAAACACACGAGAAACTCCGCTATTGCTGGAATAGTGGCATCGAGGGGAGAGATACCCCTCCCACGACACCAAGCACAGGAGACTCTCCACTTTGCCTGGTAGACCCCTGCGGATGACTTTCGCAGGTGTCGAGACATCCTCTCCGCAACTTGTTGCGAAAAGCCTCACTCTGTGAGGAGACGCTGGATAGTCTCCAGGCGTGAAGCCGAAGCGAAGCTACGGCCTTGTGGTAGATGTTGCAGTGTGGTTGCTTGAGTAGCTCGTGTCGTGGGGGGAGTTCTCTTGGGAGTTCCGACAGGAGCTGCAGAAGGTCCGGGAACCACTCTGCGTGATGTCATAGCGGAGCTATTAAGGTCATTGACAGACTGACCGATAGTCTGGTTTTGTTGAGCACCCTTCTCATCAGACAGAACGGTGGAAAGGCGTAGACGTCGATGTTGTCCCACCGTTGTTGGAAGGCATCTTGCCAGAGTGCCTTGGGGTCCGGGACTGAGGAGCCGTACAGCGGCAGCTTGAAGTTCAAAGCTGTCGCGAACAGGTCCACTGTCGGGGAACCCCACAAAGTTAGGACTTTGTTAGCTACTTGAGGATCCAAAGACCACTCGGTACTCACTATCTGCGATGCTCTGCTCAGACTGTCGGCGAGCTCATTCCTTTTGCCTGGAATGAAGCGAGCTGATAGTGGAATCGAGTGGACTTCGGTCCACCTCAGTATCTCTACTGCAAGATGGGATAGCTGCTGTGAAAAGGTACCTCCCTGCTTGTTGATATAAGCCACTACTGTGGTGTTGCTCATCACCACCACGGAGTGGCCCGCCAGGGTCTGTTGGAACTGTTGAAGGGCCAATTAGATGGCCTTCATTTCTAGCAGATTGATGTGGAGGTACCTTTCTGATTCTGACCATAGGCCTGAGATCCTCTAGTTCAGAACGTGGGCCCCCCACCCTTCTTTTGACGCGTCCGAGAACAGCATCAAATCCGGGGGGGAGGACGAGAAGATCCACTCCCTTTCGAAGGTTTTCGTCGGTCAGCCACCACTGCAGGTTCGTCCGTTCCGCGGGTCCCATAGGGACCAGAGTATCCGGGGAATCCTTGCCTTGATTCCACCGGGACTTGAGCCGCCATTGTAGGGATCTCATCCTGAGGCGGCTGTTTGGAACTAGACGGGCCAGGGAGGCTAGGTGACCTAGGAGACGTAACCAAGATTGGGCTGGAAGCTCCTCTCATCCGAGGAAAGGTCTTGCGACCCTCCTCAGCCTTGCTATCCTGTCGTCTGATGGAAAGGCTTTGTGGAGATTGGTGTCTAATATCATGCCTAGACATACCAGTCGTTGAGTTGGAAGCAGAGAAGACTTCTCGAGATTTACCATGATCCCTAGATCTTGCAAAGTCCCAGAAGCTTGTCTCGGTGTCGAAGAAGGGTCGACTCCGAATCTGCCAGGATCAGCCAGTCATCCAGATAGCGGAGGAGACGGATGCCGATCCTGTGTGCCCATGAAGATATCAGGGTGAACACTCTGGTGAACACCTGACGTGCTGTGGAGAGACCGAAACACAGCACCTTGAACTGGTAGATCTTGTTGTCTAGGCTGAATCTCAAGTACTTCCTGGAAGACGGATGGACTGGGATCTGGAAGTACGCGTCCTTCAAATCCAGAGTGCACATGAAGTCTTGCGGTCTCACTGCAAGTCTGACTGTGTCTGCTGTCTCCATGCTGAACAGAGTTTGCTTGACAAACTTGTTCAGAGCTGAGAGGTCGATGACAGGTCTCCAGCCTCCAGACGCCTTCTTTACAAGAAAGAGTCCAGGAATCGGCCCCGAGTTGCTGCCACCTGTCCGCGCAACTTTGTAAGCATCACCCCACTGGTGGACATGCAGGGGGATTGCCAATCCTAGCGTTTACGGCCTTGGCCGCTCCCCCTAGGATTCTTACCTCACCTGCAGGACTTTCCACCTTTCTTGTCCTTGACAGGAAAGGGCTTCTGCTTAGACACCTTTGCCTTTGCTGCCGGAGCCTTTCTTGAAGTCCTAGACTGACGAGGCTGCTTATGTTGTTGTTGAGGAGCTGGAGGCTTGTAGGGCCGAGATGTAAGGGCCCTTTGGAGGAGCGAATCGTGATTCAACTTCCTCCTCATCTCAGCTGTCCGTTCCACATCCTTGGGCTCGAACAAACTCTCTCCAAGGATGAAGGTGTGTCTGAGCTTGCCGACATCCACGGCTGGAACTTTCGAATGGAACCTCTCAGTCACGGTATCACGATGTTTTAGGATCGAGTTTGCCTACAAGTTCGAAACTTGGTGAGCTAAACACTCGATGGTGGGCGTGCCCGAGAGGAGGAAAGTCTCAAGGGCCTTCTTGGTGCTCTCCTTGGACAAGTCCTCGGATCGCAACAGGATGCCCAGAGACCCCAGCCAGATGTCCAGCCACGAAGTGGCCTGCATGGCACACTTCGCGACCTTCTCCTGGCTTAGCATCTCCGTAGCCGAGAATGTCACCTGCCGGGCGGAGAGTTTCTCGAGAGAAATCCCCCTAGAGAGCTCTTCCACAGAGTGGTGGAGGGGAAGAACTAAACAAGACTCCCCCATGATCTCGAAATACCTCCTCTGTTGTACACGAGGAGGTGGGAGGAGTTTGTTCCCGGCAGAGGAACGGCTGGAGGAGGAGAGTTCGGCGAGCTGGCCCTCAACCTTGTCTCTGGCACTCTTCACTCCCTGGGACCAGGGCAGAGCCGCGCTGGCCTTTGGGAGCTTCTGGGTACCGTAGACTTGGTCCAGGACCGTATCCTTGCCTTCGCGGGGGGGCGGTCTCGGGGGTCCTTGAATCCGTTGAGTTGCCTCATTAGACTCAGTACCTGCCAGAAGGCATGCTCCGACTCGTGCTTCTCTCCTCCTTGTGGACTGGCAGCAAGGTCTCCTGTCCCCAGTAGCTCTACTTGGGGAGATACGTGGAAGTTCTCCTGGGGTCTCGTTAGCTCTGGTCGAATCCGGGTAGAAGACTTAGGAGCAGTCTTCGAGTCCTTCGGCTCCCTCCTGGGAGGGATACAGGACTCAAGCAAAGAATTCTGGTGGCTCCTCTCCACGCGAGACGGTTCTCTTCCTCGAGGTGGGATTCCTCCCATTGGTGCCGTGGGAGAACGCCTCACCTCGCTAGATTCTCCTGAGGATGGAAAGGCTTCGTCCACAGGGGAAGGAGAAAGTGTCTGCGAGGGGGAAGGGGCCTTCCTGATGGACTTCTTGGGAGCCAACTTAACCCTAGGAGAAGTTACCACGAAGTCCACTCCTCTCCTTCTCTTCAGCGGGGACGCGGGTGTCGTTGGTTTCAGTCCCAGATCAGCGAGGGACGGCTTCATAGCCTGCACGACCACTTTGATCAGGGACCCGAACCAAGGCTGGCGGCTGATCGAAGCAGTGTCAGCAACACCCGCTGGAGGGAAGGGGATCGGCTGATCCTTAAAAGTGGATACCACGGGGCCTCTCCGAAGATTCTTCCTGCTCCAGGACGTGCGCAGCTTTGCACTTGCGGGGTGATGATCGCAAGGACGAAGATCTGGAAGCACGCGTCCCCGAAGACTCGCACGATTGGGCACACTGCGAAACCCGGTGGGAATCTCTGGCGAGGTCGCGCTGGCGCTCGCGCGATGGTAGAACCGCTGGTTTGCGCGCGGGCACACGTGGGTGCGCGGGCGAGGGAGCACGTGGGTGCGCGGGCGAGAGGGCGCGCGGGCGAGAGGGCGCGCAGGCGCGTGGGTGCGTGAGCACGCTAGCGAGTGACCGCGTGGGCCCGCAGGCGAAGGTGCACGTGGACGCACAGGCGAAAGTGCGCGTGGGCGCGCAGGTGAGGGTGCGTGTGGTCGCGCAGGTGAGGGTCCGCACGGTTGTAAGGGCGAGCGCTGGCGGTCGGGAGAACGATGGGCAAGATGGAGCGCAGGAGCGAGGGCGCGCTAGCGAGTGACCGCGTGGGCCCGCAGGCGAAGATGCGCGTGGACGCACAGGCAAAAGTGTGCATGGGCGCGCAGGTGAGGGTCCGCGCGGTTGTAAGGGCGAGCGCTGGCAGTCGGGAGAACGATGGCGCGTAGGCGATCAGTGGCGCGTTGGCGAGCGATGGCGCGTTGGCGAGCGATGGCGCGTTGGCGAGCGACAGTGCGTTGGCGAGCGATGGCGCGTTGGCGAGCGACAGTGCGTTGGCGAGCGATGGCGCGTTGGTGAGCAATGGCGCGTAGCGCGAACAAGCGATCGACTACGCACAGGCGAGTTAGCGCCTGGGCGTGTTGGAGACCTGTGGCGATCTGGCGCGTAGGAGAGCGCTTGCGCGCAGGCGAGGGATCGCGCAGGCGAGGGATCGCGCGGGCGCGTAGGAGATCGCTGGCGCGCAGGAGATCGTTGGCGCGCAGTTGCGAGTTCATAAGGAACCAACTGGGGCACAGGACCAGAGGGCGAGGATGCGCGCAAAGGTGATCGCTCGTGGGCGGTCTCAGGAGACATCTCGTGGCCGCACTGCGCAGGAACTCGGGCACAGGAGAGTGCGTGCGATGGCGCGCAAGAGATGGCTGGCACGTAGGTGAACGTCGTCGAGGAGGCAGAGGGACAATGTCCTTCCCTGCGCCCAGATCCGGAGATCGTGGGCGCGCGGGCGAACGTTGGCGCGCATGGCGCGCATCAGGAACAGGGCGCGAAGATGAGCGCTGACGAGCAGGAGATCGTGGACACTCAGGAGACCGATGGAGAGCATTGCGCGCAGCAGGAACAGAAGTGCACTGCCGAGCTGGAGAACGCTGGCACATAGGAGATCTCTGTAGCACAGGAGAGCGCTGGCGTGCAGGAGGGCGTTGGCGAGCAGGAGATCTACGGAGAGACTCAGCAGGAGATCGTCCAGGCGCTGCAAGTCCAGAGGAACCTGTGAGCGCCTGTGCGCTAGCTAAGGAGCCTCTTGGACTGTGCGCGCGCAGGTAACACCTGGCGCTTGAGGGACTCACCCACATTGAAGATAAGGCCTCTTGCCCCGAAGGGACCGGTGCCCATCAGCGTCCAGGAACGGAGATGGAAGACTGGAAGGTCTGGCAGGCGTCGGAGAGCGCGAACGATCTGCGGAGAGGTCAAGCGATGCAGCTGCAATGGTCTGCTCTCGTCAAGGAGGATCCTCTGCGGGGGACGTCGAAGGAGAAGATCCGAAGAGGCGCCTCCTACCTCTCTCGTAAGGAGAATGAAGGCCTCTACGGCGAAGAGGAGGGCGAGCCTTACGGCGAAGAGGAGGGTGAGCCTTAGGGCGAAGATGACCTCGAGGCACAGCAACACCATCGTCTGTCCTCCGAAGAGGAGTCTCTGTCAGTGCACTCCCCCAAGGGGGAGAGTCACCCGCAGGAGAGACCATTGGACCCAGCTTCTCCCTCGAAGGATGTTCGGAGGGGGGAATTGAGCCTTCAGCAACATCCGCAACCGCAGCAGGGGTCTGACCGGACCCGTCGGAAGCCTCTGCCACAACAACGTCGACAATAGACAGAGGATCTACCTCTGCTATTACCGGCGACTGTTTGACAGCTCCACCCAACTGGATCAGGTCAAACAGGGCTTCCCTGGAGGGCGAGCCCTTAAGTCCCAAGGAAGCCCAAAGCTGTAAGAGATCATCGTTAGCAACATGGTCATCAACAAGATCAATGCCCTCCCCCAGAGTAGGAAGGGGAGCTGCCTCGCTATGGGAGGCAACGCCCTCTCCCGAACCCTGAGATTGGGAAACAAAAGAAGGGCCTGCGCTACCACTCGCCGGCCTCTCGCGAGAGACCGATCGAGTGGGAGCTTCGGAGGAGGTTCGGGCGGCGGATGAAGAGTCCTTGGAACCTTCCTTCTTCAAGGCAGCCCTTGAAGGAGAACGATCACGTTTAGACTTCTTCTTTCACCGCCGGGAAAACCTCTCCCACTGGGAGGTAGGCCACTCCCTGCACTCACTACAGGTGTTATCCCTTTCACACCGTTGACCTCGACACTGCGGACATAAGGAGTGAGGGTCCGTCTCGACCGCCGACATGAACGTTTCACAAGGGTGGTCGGGGAGTCCAGGGCACTTCCGCATGATAGGAAGGAAGGAAGGATGAGGCCAAATTCAAGCACACAAGCTGAAAGAAAAAGCAAAACAAAATTAAGGCTGTCAATAATGCGAGAGCGAAGCAGAGACGTTTGCTCATCGCCCGAGCCAAAAGTGAAGTGGAGCAGTCCACCGGTGTGTGAGGGGGGGAGGGGTAGCTAGCTACCACTCCCCTACCCCCTTGCTAACTAGCGCGGGGGTAATTAACCCTCGTTAAAATTCTAATGGCTCGTCATTTCAGCTACGCCGAAAGTAAAACCCCATGTAAATAGTGTGGTTTGTATTTCGGTTACGGAACAAAAGAAGAGACAGAAATAAAAATACTGTAATTCAACAAACTAAAAAATGGAAAAAAGTAAGAGAAAATCACCAGGTCAGCTACTGTTTACATATTCAGATATTCATTTAAAGTACCATGCTATTTCACAGAAAAACTTGTGTCTAAAATGACACAACCTGAGTCTTCTAAGAGCCTAAGTTTACCTGTATCAAAAATCTTATTATCAGGATGCCAAAAAACTCCATATCAAACCATTAAAAGCTTATCATTACAAGACACTTACTCTAAGTACAGTAAAGAATTGTACTATGGTTTACAGTACTGTAAAAGTACTGTACTCACTCCCAAGTCCTAGGAAATATCAGTTATGATGATATTTTATGTATATTACATTCCAATCAGTAACTATTCACAGACTCATTTTCATTTATATAACTATACAACCTAGTGCCTCATCAATTCTGAGGAATAACCATTAACAAAATCAAATTCGATGCCATAAGCAATTATTTCTCAAAATTAACAGATCAATTTTCTTCTAAGTAAACTTTAAAAAATGTAACGTCAAATAAAATACTGCACAGCTACACTATGCTACAAACTGTCATTCACTAACATTTCAAATAATTTCCTCACTAAAAAAGGAAATATCAAAAACAGGTAAAAAAAGATAAGCTGACTATAGTGGACGATCGACACAATAACAAAATGTGAACAACTTAATGGTAATATGATAAGCAAAACTTGGCTAATAGTTAATAAAAGTCATACAGTGCATCAAACATGAAGCTATGCACTACTAACTGTACAGCAGTACAGTAAACATCAGGAACGTCAGATAAAACTTGATCATTGGCCTGTGTTCATGACATGGTAATACAATGCTATAAGCTACATTTAGGCTATGCAATTTGGGGCATAACTTAAGCCGAGATATTATACTATTGGTGTCCTGTGATTATGTACAATACATGACATTCTACGTCTGTAATAAAACAAAAGGAATACCGTTTACTCGTAAAACGTATACACATCTCATCCTCTGTGAATCAGTGTAAGTTCTATACCTTGCTATATATAAGTGAAAACACTCTTATCATTATTATTTTTATCATCATTACTAACCAAGCTAAAACCACAGTTGAAAAAGGGAAGATGCTATAAGCCACAGGGCTCCAAAAGGAACGATAGCCCAATGATTAAAGGATATAAGGGAATAACTTGTATGAGAATTAATGAACGAATAAAAAAAAATACCTTAAGATCAGTAACAACGTTAAACTAGATCTTTCATATACAAACTATGAAGAGAGGCTTATGACAGCCTGTTCAACATAAAAAAATTCCCTGCAAGTTTGACCTTCTGAGTTCCAAAAGAATGTTTGATACCCTTCAGTCAATCAGGCATCTGGAAGCAGAAATACTCCAGCCTAGATTAAGTTAGTCTAAAGCCTTTAGCATTGCTATAAATCTCAGCATAATACTTCCCAATTTCAATGTCTTTACCCAACCAGTGTTACTTGTAAATAGAGAACTGCCGAATGTCCCCCTAACCTAACCTAGGAGGAGTTACCTTTACCAACTGGAAAGAGGGGGAGCTATACCCCAGACACCTTTCTTCCTCTGTGTTCAAACTTAAAATAAACCCCAGGGACACCTCTCTAACTCTGTGTTCAAACTTAAAATAAACCCCAGGGACACCTCTCTAACTCTGTGTTCAAACTTAAAATAAATTAATCAAGTATCACTGGTACAATTATATTTACAGACGGGGAGACATTTCAAAAAGAAAATATATGTTTTCCTGTAGTAAATAACATGATTTAACCGAATTGGTTCTTATTTCTCGATAATTATTCGACAGATTTTTGTACATCTAAAAATCACAGACCCTAAAACTCAATAAAAACAAACTAATGACATACTTTATGATCGGGCCATTGAAGGAGTTTCTCTTCCCTGTAAGATAACCAAGAACAATGCTTCAGCCACTGTAATTTTTGTGGTATGGCTTTATGCACTTTTAGAAATGTGTTAGCTACATTTGGTATCACACATGAAAAGAATTTGGAAAGAATTGAAGTAAAGTACTTGAAGTGATAACAAAGGAAGGGGAAAATATAACAAATCCCCTCATATAAATTTTCATACGTACGGTTACGTGATTGGTTAACGGAAACATCTGTGTAACAGTACGGCATCTGTAAGGTAAACTTGAAGGGTAAACTCCTTCAAAGCAAGTATTTGATATGTGAAAACTGAATGTAATAGGGCAAAAACAAGAAAAAAACAGAAATGACGAACAATGAGTAAGATACTGTAAAGTGAAGGATAGAATAAACATTATTTTATGGGAATACATTAAAATGTAATAACGGAGAAAACGACTTTAAACTTGTGAAAGGGAGAAATGTACACGTGGGTATTACATCAACGAATACAGTACATACAAACAATATTAGGAGGGTCAAACCTTGTAGTATACTTGAATTTCATGAGTAAAATAAAATATGTAAACGTGGGTGTTGCAACAACAAATACATAAATACGGTATTAGAAGGGTCAAATACTTAAATATCGCAGGCAAAAATGAGGAGGGCTTAAAAGAAAACAAGTAATCCTATTGGTCAAAATAAAGGGAGGCGGAGTTTACGTACATAAGTTCTAAAACTGGTTAAAATGTATGTACATAAGAACGAACGGGAGCGAATACAACCGGTTCGAAGAATGTCAACCAACAAATGAAAAATATACCAGTAGCATAGGATATGGATAATTTGTGCAGTTTTCCATGGATTTATTATACGTCCAAGAAAATAATGTATAGAGAAGAAAAGGTTTGTTTTCCCATTATAAAATGTTTTCCTAGTATGTTTTCCCAACCCAAAACCCAGGGTATCCACTGGGGGTCCCCCATTATTGATTATTGGAGGATATATATATATATATATATATATATATATATATATATATATATATATATATATATATATATATATATATATATCACTGAGTATTTATTTGCGGTGAAAATAAGTGCCATTTTCGAAGAAAACGGACGTTTTTCTGTAGGGGGAAAAAACTGTTTTTCTTTAGTAGGAAAGTTTTCCCCATCTGTAACTATAATAAAACCATATCACTAAACAGCGCGTGGGTAATATCATATCCAAATCTAACCATACGCTAGGACTCGACCCACGTTGTATTATAGGTTCTTATACAAACGCCCTTAAAACGAAATATGCTCTTGTAAGAATATGACAAATTCGTAGATAATTTGTATTTTTCCTAATTATACAAACCTTATCTATTTAAAGTGGGTAATTACTTTCGGCGTAGCTGAAAGGACGAGCCATAAAAATTTAACGAGAGATTACTACCCCACCGCTAGTTAGCGGGGGGTACGGAGGGTAGTTAGCTACCCTCCCCCCTCACACACCTGTGTTGTAAGCTCCACTTTGCTTAGAGGTAGGACTTCATGGGGGACAGGGCTGGCGGGCAAGTTTGATTAAATAGCTAAGGTTTTGTATAGTTAGGAAAAATACAAATTATCTACGAATTTGTCATTTGTTCCGTAACTGGAATACAAACCACGCTATTTAAAGTGGGTGACTTAACCCTTAGGAAGGGTGGAACAAGTCCCATTCATACTGGCTTTTGGCTTTGCCCGGGGACTCATTATCTGAGTGTGTCAGCACTCAACAATAAAGAGTACCTGCACCTCGCTCGCACCTTGCTATGCAAGGGCTGCGGCCTACGTAAGCTGTGTGTGAAGGAAAAAAGTGTGACTCGTCCTAGGAAGTTGACCTGAAGTTCTTTAGATGGAAACTTAAGGCTAGGACTCTCCCAATACCACCTCGTCAGGGTATGGGGACGCGACAGTATTAACTTAATACTAGGAACACAAGGGAACATGGTTTACCTGCAGTGGTTTGAGGTCAGCTGTGCAGAGAACCCAGGATGCTGCTTTCCCCAAGAGAGGGGAGGATGAAGAAAAGAATAAGGGCCAGGCATACCTTTTCATTCATGCAGACTAAAACCGGGTAACAATGCCTTCAACCCTCTGCTACTTGTCCATTAAGGAGCCTGAGGTTTAAACCAGCTGTTGTGCAGCCACCACAGGGCTGATAGAGAACGTATCGAGCCTCCTGTGGGTCACGTCTTGCAGGTAGTGGGCTGTGAAGGTTGTTTGACGCTTCCACACCCCTGCTTGCAGAACCTGTGTCACTGAGAAGTTTTTCTTGAAGGCCAGGGAGGTAGCTACTCCCCTGACATCATGAGCTCTAGGACGATGTGATGGAGGAAGGTCAGGATTCAGGCACAGACGATTGCCTTTCGAATCCATGCTGAGATGGTGTTCTTGGTAACCCTCCTCTTCGATCTCCCAGTGCTGACAAACAAAGCCCGCACTTGGGGACGAACTGCAGCTGTACTCTTCAGGTATAGCCTCAGACTCCTTACTGGGCACAGTAGGAGATGGTCTGGGTCATCTGTTACGGAACGAAAACTCGAAATCCGGAAGGAGTCGAAGCGAGGGTCCGGCACTCCCGGATTCTGAGTCTTAGCAATAAACTCAGGGACGAAGCTGAACGTTACCTCCCCCATCCCCTTGAATGGGTGATGTCATACGAGAGACCATGAAATTTGCTAACTCGCTTGGCTGACACCAAAGCTAGTAGAAACACCGTCTTCCAAGTCAGGTGGCGATCTGAAGCCTGGCGTAATGGTTCGTAGGGAGGTCATTTAAGAGACCTGAAAACTCGAACCACGTTCCATGGAGGAGGTCTCACTTCCGACTGAGGGCAGGTAAGTTCATAACTACGTATGAGTAGGGAAAGTTCTAGCGAAGAAGAAATGTCCACTAATTTGAGCCTGAAGGCTAGACTTAAGGCTGAGCGATAACCTTTCACTCACTGCCGAGACTGAAAGGCGCATTTCTTCTCACAAATACACGAAGAACTCCACTATTGCTGGAATAGTGGCATCGAGTGGAGAGATACCCCTTCCACGACACCAACCACAGAAAACTCTCCCCTTCGCCTGGTAGACTCCTGCGGATGACTTTCGCAGGTGTCCAGACATCCTTTCCGCAACTTGTTGCGAAAATCCTCTCTCTGCGAGGAGATGCTGGATAGTCTCCAGGCGTGAAGCCGAAGCGAAGCTACGGCTTTGTGAAAGATGTTGGCGTGTGGTTGTTTGAGTAGCTCGTGTCGTGGAGGGAGTTCTCTCGGAGGCTCCGTAAGGAGTTGCAGAAGGTCCGGGAACCATTCCGCGTGATGCCACAGCGGAGCTATGAGCGTCATCGAGATATTGACCGATAGTTTGGTCTTGTTGAGTACCCTCCTCATCAGACAGAACAGGGGAAAGGCGTATATGTCGATGTTGTCCCACCATTGTTGGAAAGCATCTTGCCAGAGAGCCTTGGGATCCGAGACTGGGGAACAGTACAGCGGCAATTTGAAGTTCGACGCTGTCGCGAACAGATCCACAATCGGGGAACCCCACAAAGTCAGGATTTTGTTGGCTACTTGACGATCCAAAGACCACTCGGTATTCACTATCTGAGACGCTCTGCTCAGACTGTCGGCGAGCACATTCCTTTTGCCCAGAATGAAGCAAGCCAAAAGTGAAATCGAGTGGACTTCGGTTCATCTTAGTATCTCTACTGCAAGATGGGATAGCTGTTCTGAAAAGGTACCTCCCTGCTTGTTGATGTAAGCCACTACTGTGGTGTTGTCGCTCATCACCACCACAGAGTGACCCGCCAGGTGCTGTTGGAACTGTTGAAGGGCCAGAAAAATGGCCTTCATTTCTAGCAGATTTATATGGAGGCACTTTTCTGATTCTGACCACAGGCCTGAGGTCCTGTGGTTCAGAACGTGGGCCCCCCACCCTTCCTTTGAGGCGTCCGAAAACACCATCAAATCCGGGGGGAGGACGAGAAGATCCACTCCCTTTCGTAGGTTCTCGTCTGCCACCCACCACTGAAGGTCCGTCTGTTCCGGGAGACCCATAGGGATCAAGACGTCCGGGGAATCGTGTCCTTGACTCCACCGGGACATGAGTCGCCATTGAAGGGATCTCATTCTGAGGCGACCGTTGAGAACTAGACGGACCAAGGATGAGAGATGGCCAAGGAGACGTAACCACGATTGGGCTGGGAGTTCGTCTCGTCTGAGGAAAGGACTTGCGACCTTCTTCAGGAGATTGGTGTCCAATATCATGCCTAGATATACCAGTCTTTGGGAAGGAAGCATAGAAGACTTCTCGAGATTTACCATGATCCCTAGATCTTGGCAAATCCCCAGAAGTTTGTATCGATGTCGAAGAAGGGTTGACTCCGAGTCTGCTAAGATCAGCCAGTCGTCCAGATAACGGAGGAGACGGATGCCGATCTTGTGTGCCCACGAAGATATCAGGGTGAACACACTGAGGTGCTGTGGAGAGACCGAAGCACAGCACCTTGAACTGGTAGGTCTTGCTGTCTAGGCTGAATCTCAAGTACTTCCTGGAAGACGGATGGATTGGGATCTGGAAGTATGCGTCCTTCAGATCCAGTGTGCACAAGAAGTCTTGTGGTCTCACTGCAAGTCTGACCGTGTCCGCTGTCTCCATGCTGAACGGGGTCTGCTTGACAAACCTTTTCAGAGCTGAGAGGTCGATGACTGGTCTCCAGCCTCCAGAAGCTTTCTTTACAAGAAAGAGTCGACTGTAGAAGCCTGGGGACCCGTTGACGACCTCTTGGAGAGCGTCCTTCTTCAACATGGTCTTGACTTCTGCCCAAAGGACTTGCCCTCTTGCCGATCTCATGGGAAGAGAGCTCAATGACACTGGATTCGCTGTCAAGGGAGGAAGAGATGTTATGAACGGGACGCGATATCATTGGCTGATTACGAGGATCGTCCAGGAATCGGCCCCGAGTAGCTGCCACCTGTTTGCGCAACTTTGGAGGCATCCCCCCACTGGTGGACATGCGGGGGGACTGCCAATCCTAGCGTTTGCGGCCTCGGCCACTCCCACTAGGATTCTTGCCTCCCCTGGAGGACTTCTTGCCTCTCCTGTCCTTGACGGGAAAGGGCTGTTTGAACACCGCTGCCTTTGCTGCTATTGCCGGCTTTGTCGTCTTTGCAGGGCAAGGTTGTTGAGGTGCTGGAGGCTTATAGGGCTTTGATGTTAAAGCCCTCTGGAGGAGCGAGTCCTGGTTGGACTTCCTCCACCTCTCAGCCGCCTGCTCTACATCTTTCGGCTCAAACAGACTGCTCCCCAAAAGGGAGGAATGTCTGAGCTTACTGACCTCAGTGTTGGGGACCTTCGAGTTGAATCTTTCAGTCACCGTATCACGGCGTTTCAGGATAGTGTTAGCCCACAAGTTCGAGACTTGGTGGGCCAGAAACTCGATGGTACGAGTGCCTGAAAGAAGGAAGGTCTCCAAGGCCTTCCTGGTACTCTCCTTAGACAAGTCTTCGGATCGTATCAGGATGCCAAGAGATCCTAGCCAGATATCCAGCCATGAAGTGGCCTGCATGGCACACTTCGCTACCTTCTCCTGGCAGAGAATCTCCAAGGCCAAGAACGACACTGGCCGGTTGGAGAGTCTCTCGAGAGGGACTCCCCTGGAGAGCTCTTCCACCGAGTGGTGGAGGGGAAGAGCTAAACAGGACTCCTCCATGATTTCAAAGTACCTCCTTTGGTGGACACGAGAAGGTGGGAGGAGTTTGTTTCCGGCGCTGGAACGGCTGGAGGAGGCTAGCTCAGAGAGCTGGCTCTCGACCTTATCTCTGGCATTCTTGACCCCCTGGGACCAGGGCAAAGCCGCGCTAGTTTTAGGGGGCTTTTGAGTACCAAAAACTCGGTCCAGAACCGTGTCCTTGCCCTCTCGAGGAGGAATCTCCGGATCCGAAAATCCGTTAAGGCTCCACATCAGAGCCAAAACTTGCCAAAAGGCATGCTCCGACTCTTGCGGCTCTCCTCCTGATGGACTAGTAGCAAGGTCTCCAGTCCCCAAAGGCTCTTCTTGGGGGGACTCGTGGACGTTCTCCGCGGGCTTAGCTGTTTCTGGTCTGATCCTCGAAGAAGATTTCGGAACCGTCTTGGAGTCCTTCGACTCCCTCCTGGGAGGGATGCAGGATTCCAACAAAGATGGTGGGGGGCTCTTCTCCGCCTCCACCCGAGGATACTTCTCGGCGCGAGGTGGGGTTTCTCCCATTGGTGCGATGGGAGAACGCCTCACCTCACGAGAATCCCGAGGACGGAAAACCGTCGTCCACGGGGGATGGGGAGAAAGTCTGGGGAGGGGAGGGAGCCTTCCTCGACGGCTTCCGAGGAACCAGTTTCGCCCTTGGAGAAGTAACCACGTGCTCCACTCCTCTCTTCCTCTTCAGGCGGGCCGAGATAGCCCCTGATTTAAGGCTTAGTTCAGAGAAAGCGGGATTGAAAGCCTGCGCAACCGCTCTGATCAAGGGCCCAAACCAGAGCAGCCGACTGACAGCAGCGCTGTCAGAGACACCCTCTGGAGGGAAGGAGATCGTTAGATCCCTAGGAGTGGAAACTACAGCTGGGTCTGCCTGAAAGGAAGAAGCTGTAGAAGAAAAGATCCTGGACCTGTCCGGAGATTTTCCTACCTCCGTTGGGCGCGCTGTCCTGCGCTTATGGGAGGGGAACGCAATGAAGATGACTTGACGCGTCGTACTGCCGCATCCTGTGTGGGAACGTGCTGTGGGTCACGCTGGGCATCGCACTGGGTATTGCGCTCACGCGATAGGCCATTGCCTAGCTCGGGAGGCGATTGCTCGTGCGTGGGCGAGGGAGCGCACGGGCGAGCGAGGGAGCGCATGGGCGAGCGATGGCGCGCAGGCGAGCGATGGCGCGCAGGCGAGCGATGGCGCGCAGGCGAGCGATGGCGCGCAGGCGAGCGATGGCGCGCAGGCGAGCGATGGCGCGCAGGCGAGCGTTGGCGCGTAGGCGAGCGTTGGCGCGTAGGAGAGTTGGTGCGTGGGCGAACGATGGCGCTCAGGAGAAGGAGCTGGTGGGCGCGCAGGCGACAGGGCGCGTGGGCGCGCAGGGGACAGGGCGCGTAGGTGTCAGGGCACGTCGGCGCGTTGGTGCGCGTTCCAGAGACCTCGGATGGAGTGCAGCTACAGGATATTGAAGGGCCCGTAAGGGCGAAGCCGTAGGGCACGTGCGTAAAGGGGGAATATCCCTAGCGCGCGGGCGCGCAGGAGGGCGCTCATCAGGAACCGAAGTTCTGGCAGTGGGCGCGTGGGCGCGCGATGGAGTCTGCGGGCACTGGCGCGTAGGCAAGGGATGGCGAGCAGGCGAGGTCTGATGGCGAGTCGGTGATCGTGGAGTAGAGCGCTGGCGAGCAGGAGAGGAAAAAGACTTCTCCTTGGAGCCCTGATCCGAAGATCGAGGGCGAGCAGGCGAGCGATGACGAGCAGGCGAGCGTTGGCGAGCAGGAGAGCGCTGGTGAGCAGGAGAGCGCTGACGAGCAGGAGACCGAGGGCGTCCATGGCGTGTATCAGGCCGAGGGCGCGCAGAGGCCCGTTGGTGAGCAGGAGATCGTGGGCGCGTAGTCTCTGGAACTGTAGGGCGAACAGGAGATCGTGGGCGCGTAGTCTCTGGAACTGCAGGGAGAACAAGAGAGCGTGGGCGTGCAGGAGAACGCTGGCGAGATGAGACAGCAACTGGTGAGCGCTTGCGCTCAGTAGTGCGCTGGCGCGCAGGCGAACGTTGGCACACAGGGGAAACCTGGCGCTTAGGGGACTTACACACAATGTGTGAAAGCCCCTTTTGCCCCGAAAGGACCGGTGCCAGTTGGAAAACGGGATGGGTGGGCGCCCACAGCGCCTCAGCAGCCAGGAAAGCTGAAGGCAGGTCAGCAGGTCTGGCAGGCGTAGGAGATCGTAAACGATCTGCGGAGAGGTCCAGGTCCAAGGAAGTAGCAGGAACGGTAGCTGAAGGACGAGGTTCCTCTGCGGGGGACTGCGAGGATGAATATCCGAAGAGGCGCCTCCTAACACCCTTATGAGGGGAAGGAAGACCTCGGCGACGAAGAGGAAGGCGAGCCTTACGTCGGATACGTCCTCTGGGAGCAGCAGGCAAACCATCGGCAGTCCTCCGAAGAGGAGTCTCTGTCAGTGAACTCCCCCGTGGGGGGGAGAATCACCCGCAGGAGAGACCGTTGGACTTAATTCCTCCCTCGAAAGATGTTCGGACGGGGGAGCTAAGCCTTCAGCTACAACAGGAGCAGGGGTTTGAACACTCTCATTGGAAGCCTCTGCCACAACAGCCTCGACAATAGACAGAGGGTCAACCTCTGCTACCGCCGGTGACTGTTTGTCAGCTGCTCCCAACCTGATCATGTCAAACAGGGCTTCCTTGGAGGGCGAACCCTGAAGCCCCAAGGAAGCCCAAAGCTGCAAAAGATCATCATTATTTACATCAGGAGAAATAATTAAATCCTCCCCTGGGGGGGGAGGAGGAGCTGCCCCGCTATGGAAGGCAACTCCCTCTCCCAAACCCCGAGATCGGTCAACAACAGTACGGCCTACGCTACCACTCGACCGACCGAGTTGGAGCTTCGGAGGAGGTTTGGGCTACGGAAGAAGAGTCCTTAGGATTTTCCTTCTTCAAAGAAACCTTTGAAGGAGAAATATCCCGTTTGGACTACTTCTTCCGGCGCCGAGAAAACCTCTCCCACTGGGAGGTAGGCCAATCCCTACATTCCATACATACGTTATCACTTTCACGCCGCTGACCCCTACAATAAGGGCATAAGGTGTGAGGATCCGTCTCGATGGAAGACATAAAGGTCCCACAAGGGCGGTCAGGTAACCCAAGGCACTTCCGCATTGTAGAGGCCAACTTCACAACACTCTAGAAAAAGAAAGAAAAAGCAATGATTAATGGCTGTCGTGTAGGCGAGGGTGACAGCGGACACGTCCGTCTAGCACCCGAGCCGTAAGCAAAGTGGAGCTTACAACACAGGTATGTGAGGGGGGAGGGTAGCTAACTACCCTCCCTACCCCTCGCTAACTAGCGGTGGGGTAATAATCCCTCGTTAAATTTTTATGGCTCATCCTTTCAGCTACGCTGAAAGTAATTACCCACTTTAAATAGCATGGTTTGTATTCCAGTTACGGAACAAACAACTTTTAAACAAAACCTCTTCTTATACAAAATCTTTTCTTACCTAAAATCTGTTAAAAGATTTATGGTAAATAAATGATATTTCAATTACTAGCGAAGCTGGAATTCGCTATAAGAAATGGTCAAGTGCTACCTAGTTTGGTATTTTTCTCTATATGTTTAATAGGGCCTGGGGCATAATAACTTATATATCAGTCGATTAAAATGTCAAGTATATTTTTCACTCAAGTCCATTATTTACATCTGAGACACTGAAGGGGACTTATTGTGCATGCTTGGTTTCTGTGCATTTACAAAGAGGTATCTGTCAGGTGGTTTTTTAAACCAATTAACAGCTTACTAGTACTTCTTCGTAAGTTCCCGGATGTTGTTCTACAATAGCCATTTTTTTTCCACCTTCCCCTTTAGTTTCAACTTAACCATATCTTAAAGACATCTCCAAGAGGGAACTGAAGGAAAGTACATCAATCTATTACGAAATTTAGTGTAATTTCATTTTTATCAGCCATTGATTATTATGGAAATGCTCTCCGTTTAGTGTAAAGCTATTGTTACTCATGTGAAATTAAAAAATAACAGCGAAATAATGACTCAAAGGTCTGATTCTGACTTAATTTTTAGGGAAGGCCAGAGCATTTTCTACTCCAAAGCTTCTGTAAAGATAGGCATGATAAAAAATGGGAGACGGTGTCAATCATAAGGTAAGGAATTATTTGTGATTCACTATATCATTTAGTAAGGATTTATTTGTAATTTACTTTTAGTTTGTGACTTGGGAAGGGGGTCTGGGGAGCTTGCCCCCCGGCTAGGGGTTGTGACCTGGAAACTACTGGGTTAGGTTAGGTGGGTTTGTTAGGTTCTGTACCCTTTTACAAATCTCAAAAGTGTTAAATAATCACGTTTTGGCCTGTTTTCAGCCACTTACATGAACCATATATTTTTCCAACAGGTTATCTTGATGCTTATTTTTAATTTCTGACCATTATTATTGCTGCAAATCACTCGTTTATGACATTTCCCCGTAAAAATACCCCTAATTTCCTAATGGGGTCCCCCATAATTGTCTTTATATAGGGGGGTCCCAAAACTCCTGAATGGGTGGTTTGCCCCAATCATCAGATTCTGATTTCGAACAGAAAATATATATTTTCTTGTAGTAAATGACGTGATTTGACCGAATTTGACCTTCATTTCCTCCGCAAACAAACAAAACAACCAATTCGAAGGTGAAAACAGGTAAATTCACGTTATTTTCTAAAGGAAAAAGCAGTTTTTTTTCTAGGTTACATTGCCCTGTAATACAGTAAAATAATACCATATAAGCTACAGGCTATGGGTAGACCTTGCGCAGGTTAGGCTACTGGACATTAGACTATAAGTTTTCCAACTATTCTAGTTTAGAAGTTTACAATAACTATAGGATACACATAATCCATAAAGAATGCAATTTTAGGGGATATTAAAACTCATCCACATGCGTTAATGGGCGTAATAAAAATAATACGTTAATACTGTATATGGAATTTGTGTCTTAAAAAATATTTCTTGTAACATGTAACAAAACCAACATTAAATACGTCACTGAATATTAATGTTAATGATCGTTAACATTGTATTTATAGTATAACTCACATATTTACCTTTCAGTATACTCCCGGCTGTATATCGAAGGTATATTTACACAATATTTGCCATGGAATAAGTCAAAATTCACTCGAGTACACTACACTAACTTCTTGAATAATTACTATTCGGAGACTGAAATCATGGCAGGGACTCAGGATAGCCATTTGTTGATACAACATTTAAGGAGAATAATTGTGTATTCATAACTCTTCATATAAAAATAATATATTTAAATAAATAAATCATCTAATATTATACATAATATTAGTTAAAATATGTAAGTTGTAGATTTATGTGATTTTATTTTTTAGTAAGTCAATTCTGTTGGGTTGGTAACTTGATATTTTGTCTTTCCATTAGTACCAACATATGTTAGTTTACAATATAATTTTAATTACATTGAAAAAAGATAAATGCGAAAAAAAAAATCCTTACAAAATATATATTATAACTTATATATCATATTAAGATTCATATCGTAGTCAAAAATATAAAACCATGCACATTTCTTAACATTTGTAAATATCACACGTTGATAACATTTTAATTTTTTTGTAGTATAAAGGTTATTATAAGCTGATTGGATATTACATAACTGTAGCTATGAATATTACATTAACACATTTCATATAACATTGACTACAGTTCACTAAACATAGTGAAACATAAATCGTTGAAATTATATCGTTAGTTATTGTTGCTCTAGTAAGTTCATTATGTCTTCTGGTGTGATTAAGTGTTTATATGGGTACAGTATGTACGCCATTATGATATAAAGTCAGTGCCTGATTGTTTGTTGCCTGGGGTGGGTCGCAGCATATTAGAGGAAGGCATGGTGCTAGAAATATCATACAATTTCACTTATTGAAATTAGTTTCAATCAACACTCATGGGCTTCAGTCCCTGCCACCAGCCACCATTATTATTATTATTATTATTATTATTATTATTATTATTATTATTATTATTATTATTAGCCAATCTACAACCCTAGTTGGAAAAGAAAGATGCCCTTAGCCCAAGGACTCCTTGACACGACAGTTCAGCAATGGACAATTCAGCGCTAGGCAATTCAGCGCAAAGACAATTCAGCGCCGACAATTCAGCGCTAGGCAATTCAGCGCAAAGACAATTCAGCACAATTCTGACTGCTTGTGTGTATATTTGTATTGGTAAATATATATACCTTAAAAGAAAGAACGTGTATATCATCTCATCTCTCTTAACAATGGTATAGTACAAAAATAATTACTTAATTACTCTGTACATGGAGCTAGGAAGTTTATTTTTGATTAACGTTAAAAGAAACATTAACTTATTGGTGTTTTTGTTTATAATTTCCTTTTAATAATTTCTCTCTCTCTCTCTCTCTCTCTCTCTCTCTCTCTCTCTCTCTCTCTCTCTCTCTCTCTCTCTCTCTCTCTACAATGGTATTGTATAATAGAAAAAATCTTTATTGCAGGTGAAAAACAAATATAAATGATAAAAATGTATTTTACTAAATTTAGTACGAAAATAATTGTATCATAAAATTTGAAATACGTCAAGATTAAAAATACCAAAATAAATGCTGAACAAATTCTTTAATTCCTATTTTTTGAAGTGTTATCTGAAAACTAATAGCTTGCAAATATTCTAGTTGGTCAACTGGCGTATCATATTCAGAAACTTTTGTTTTTATGGCGGAACTTTACTTTACTTTTACTTTTCCGGGTTTATTTCTCGCCCTCCATCAGACACTAAAAGTCTGTTCAGGCGGGCCTTGGTGTGTGAAAAATAATTTCTTTCCAGTTAATATTTTGCTCTGTATCTTATCAGTTAATTCGCTAGCATTTGTATTCAGGCTTAATAGTTTTCAGGTCACTATTATAACACTTTCTAAAAAGCTCGTTCATATTTTGAGTGTTTTGCAGTGCCCTTTAGTCCAGCATTCGTCCTAATCAGCCTTTTTTTTCAGTATGATCTTATTTCATTCGAAGAAATTCAATGAATTTTTAAATTGTGGGTTGGTTATGACTAATTGAAGTCTGAAATGCACGATGCCACCCTTCTACTGCGTTATTGGTTTTCGGGAGATTTCTGACAATTCAATCATAAATACTTTACACTCAGATCTCCCTGGACAATTCTATCCTGTTCATGATACTAGGCAGGCAGTTAATTCTAATAGCCAGGCATTCTCCATCATGAGGCTCAATACTACGCAGTACTCTAGAAGTTTTATTCCAGCTGTTACCAAGTTGTGGAATGATCTTCCTAATCGGGTAGTTGAATCAGTAGAACTTCAAAAGTTCAAAGTTGGAGCAAATATATTTATGTTGACCAGGCTGACATGAGTCTTTTTATAGTTTATATATGACATGTCTGTTTTTGACGTTGTTAATAGTTTATATAGAACATATCTGTTTTAACGCTATTACTGTTTTTAGAATGATATATTGTTAATTCATTATCATCATTTATTTATTTCCTTATTTCCTTTCCTCACTGGGCTATTTTTCCCTGTTGGAGCCATTGGGCTTAAAGCATCTTGCTTTTCCAACTAGGGTTGTAGCTTGGCTAATAATAATAATAATAATAATAATAATAATAATAATAATAATAATAATAATAATATTCCATAGCTTGGGCTTAAAATGAGGTTCTTTTCTTCTGCGGCGAAATGGGGGTCCTATAAACGTGTCTTCGAAATAAGCAACGAGTTCGTCTAAATCTACCGGTATTTCACTCTGCAATTTTTCATATACTTCAACAACATCATCAGTAGGAATGAAAGTCAGTGAGTGCAACTAGCATCTTGCAAAATAAGCGCATGCTTTCATTGTGTAAATATAGGCTGGTTAGATTCAGGCTACCGATTTTTCTCCAAACACTTTGTCCCAGAGGAAACAAAAAGTCTATTATACAAGCGCCAGAGAAAACTTCACTTACGGCATTATGGGGCGCCTTTTCAAAGTACAAAATCGCATCGGGTCGTATACCGGGTTATAAATAAAGACGCACATCTAAATGTCTTTTGTATGTTTCTTGACTTTTATTGTGCATAAAACATTGGATAAACACGACCTTCTCTTATTATGTGTATAACATAAATTTGAGAGAAGAGATTGGGTGCCACTTTGAAAGTGCCATCAGCCCACCAATGCTTATTTTCTTTCAGCAGTAGTAGGAGCTGGAATTGCCTATCCCGCTTTTCGTCTATTGCGTTGTATATTTCGCTGTATGGACTTTTACTTTGGTTCAGTCCTCAAGCCAACACAAATTTCTTGAATAATTTTTCTTGATATGTCGTTTGAAGAACCAGCTCTAGAGTCTGGTACTGCATTGGATCATTCTCTCTAGTTACGGTTCATTTTCCCTTTCCCTACACATACACCGAATAGTCTGGCCTATTCTTTACAGATTCTCCTCTGTCCTCATACACCTGACAACACTGAGATAACCAAACAATTCTTCTTCACCTAAAGGGTTAATTACTGCACTATAATTGTTCAGTGGCCACTTTCCTCTTGATAAGGGTAGAAGAGACCCTCTAGCTATGGTAAGCAGCTCTCCTAGGAAAAGGACACTCCAAAATCAAACCATTTTTCTCTAGTCTTGGGTAGTGCTATAGCCTCTGTACTATGGTCTTCCACTGTCTTGGGTTAGAGTTCTCTTGCTTGAGGGTACACTCGGGCACACTATTCTATTTAATTTCTCTTCCTCTTGTTTTGTTAAATTTTATACAGGCGATATTTATTTTGATGTTGTTACTCTTCTTAAAATATTTTAATTTTCCATTTTCCTTTCCTCACTGAGCTATTTTCCCTGTTGGAGCACCTGGGCTTATAGCATCCTTCTTTTCCAACTAGGGTTATAGCTTAGCGAGTGATAATAATAATAATAATAATAATAATAATAATAATAATTTGATAGAGTATTTTCTTCCTCTCAGCTACTGCAGGTTACGCCACACGACTATGTTCAGTCAATGTCTTCCAAGAAGAGCCGCCATCACCGTGAATCCTGCCTTTATGCACCGCCACGACTCCTTTCCACTGGCAAGCTTTCTGTCTAAGCGATAAAATAATCCATTTAAGATGATTTGCTCACGATTTTTTTCTGAAAGAATTCGCTCTATTTTGGCTAGTGTCTGAAAGTTTAATAACTTTCTTTCTCTTTTGAAGGAACATTATTGAAATCAGAATAAATGTTTAAAAGTAGCTAGGCAGTTTATTTTTGACTAATGTTTGAATTAACTTCTTGGTGTTTTTTGTGTATATGTGTTTTATATATATATATATATATATATATATATATATATATATATATATATATATATATATATTGTTACGGGCCACTGGTTCGAGTCCGGCCTTGCTTAAGGGACTCAAGGGCCATAACAAAACAAATAATAATGGTAGGTCGCCAGTCAGCAATGATACAAGGAATACTGACAAATATATGTATTTACAATAATATTTAAATAAAAATTAATAAAAGAAAAGGGGAGCACAACAGCTAATTATTTATATTGTAATTTATGCCACGAGGAGCTTCGGGTGGAGTTTGGGGGGACCGTGGATGAAACTCCAGCACGGCAATCACGTTCCCTGGAAGGGGGAAATAAATTGAATTATTATCAGCACACTTACTTCTACCGGCTTGGAACACGATGAAGACGTGTGGTTAAGACTTTTAAGCAAATTAAATGACAATGCCAAGCTTAGGGATTTAAATGTTACACATGGGAATCAACAACTGTCACAGGGTGAATGTATTAAAACTAGGACTAAACAGCACACGTGGTCTGGGTATAAGGGATAGAATACAAGGTTCAGTGGGTAGGATTTCTTTAGAGGATAAGGAAAAATGGGATGTGATAAGGAAGGGATGGGAGGTTGGGTAAGGATATTGAGAATCTCAAAATCAGACACCTTACCTTAGAAAAAGGACTCTAGTTCCTTCCCTTGTGGAAGGAAATGTAGACAGAGGTCCTGCCTCCCTGATGTCTTGAGGGTAAAGAGCGATGGTATTTCCCTCAAGGAGGTTGAGTGAAGAAGAGGAGATGTTATCCTCATGGAGGTTGAGATAAGAAGAAAAAATCCCCAGTTTTCCCTGGGTAGATCAACCCCACTTGACCCCCAATTGGGGGGGGGGGTAGGGGGGATTGGCCTGACCGCTGTCCTATTGGTCAGGCTTGATCACGTGTCCCCACATCCTTCACAGCTCGCTTCCCTCCTTCTCCTGGGACCTCGATGTTATCACGTGACTCGTAGAAGGTAGCTGAAATTGAGATCTCAGGGGGAGTAAACTGGTATAGGATGGTTGGAGGGGGGTGAGACTCAGGGGTAGGGTCCCAAAACTCGTGGCATTTCGACTCATGCTTGCTGGCGGGGTCTTTTGTTATTTGAAAAAGGTGGCGTAATGACCGTCATTACTAACAGCCTCCCATTTTAGTAGAGATTTTGTCCTAAAACAGGACAAGAACTCTGCAAGCAAGGTCTGGAGCCACTAATCTTAATGATTCCTCCCTCAGTGAGTCTCACCACGATAATGGATAAATATCTAAGCTGCAACTAGGGTCATCATTTTACGTTATTTTGACAGTAAATTAACTTTAAGTGCCACATAGAAATAAGTATGCTGGCTGTGAGTCAGCAACTGAAAAAATTAAAAAATGCAAAATTGAAAATTAAAATGTAAAAGATGGTTAAAGTTAAGTGACCTAGTGCAGTGGTAGGCATAAAATTAAAGAAAATTGTCATATATGTAAAAAAAAAGATGAAATAAATACATGAAAATAAATTAAATGCAAATAATGATGCCAAGATGGCTCCTCAAGTTTATCTACCTGGGGAGACACCAAGGCCAATAAATATTTTTTCATACAAACTAAATTTACCTACTGACTATGGCTACGCTATGGACATGGCACTGTGCATTGGGCACTAATGCCGGGAGAACACATCTCTCTCATACGAGTTCTTTAGGCGCTTGACCTTCCAGTTGTAGTTCTGGAGGTCTATGCCGCACCTCATGAGCCCTTTATTCCCATTACGTAGCTCAGTCAAGTAGTTTAGATGGTTATGGTCCGTTAGGAATGTCTGTGGGAAAACATGGTCAGCGCGATAGGAACCAAGGTGCTCAAGAGATGAGCCCATGCCTGAGAGTTCTTTCTCTTGAGTTTGGAGCTTTTCCCATGTCTGGAAGAAATTTATGCTGCCATTTAAGTAAACTCCACAGTTGGGAATTCCTGCCTGCACCTGGTGAAGCCAAAAATGAATCACAAGTATGGTCAGAGGTCGTGACTCCTCTGCCATGAAGTGGAAACCCTCATCCCTCTGAAATGTGGCTAGAAAGCCAAACCAATAAAAGAATTGTGTCATCTCTGTAACACTTATGGATGGGATAAGTTGGAGCGAGGCCCTTGGCACTATTTTCTTAGAGTTACCGATGACTTGGCACGGATGGCAAGAGGTTGCGGAAGCCTTAACACCCTTCTTCAAGCCCGGCCGGAAGAAATGGGGCTGCAGCAGTTGGGTTGTGCGCTTCACCCCAGAGTGCTCTCCCAGTCCCTCATGGGCCATTCGTAGCACCGACAAGCGGGAATTATGGGGGACAACTACATGCTGGCGCAGGGCCTCAGCAGGATCGTGAGAACCTCGGGTGATCTTAAGGGGCACCTCATCCTTTAGCAGGAACTCAGCCTTAGAGGGGTTATTCATTTCCACCTCGTTCGAGTTGGCGGGTGCCCTGTTGTTTACCAATGTCTCATCCAGCAGTGGGAACCTGATGAGCTTTGTCTGGCTCCTTGGGGTCTCGGCGCTGATGGGTGGTTCGCTTCTTGCCTGCTCTGAGACCTCTGGCCTGGTGATTGAGATAGCCCTATTTCCAGTGGTGTTCAGTGGCACAGTTTCACCCAGATTGAATTTGCGGGTACTCGGCTCAGACTCACGGTGGGAGAAGGGAGACCCCTGGCTCTCCTCTGAGGTCTCTGGCATGACGCTTGGAGTAGCCCTATCCCCTGTGGTGGAAAGTGGCACACCTTCACCAGAATTAACTTCTGGCGTACGAAGCTCAGACTCACTGCTGGAGGAGGAAGACTCTTGGGCCTCCTCACTTAGCCAAGCTACCTCACCAAGGTCAATGTCACCGAGCCAGTCGTCTTCCCATGCAGGTTGCGTCCTAACAGTTTTAGGCTCCGGCTTGGCAGCCTTCATGCACCTGAGGGGCACTCGCTGTACACCCTTCACGGGCTTTTGACCCAAGCATGAGTTGTAGCCCTCATGTGCAAGATCACTCCCTGCCCCCAGTCCGCACTTCTTGCTGAGCTGGGACGTGGTCACCTTCAGTTCCACTGTAGGGAGTTCCTTGGTGAACCCTTCAATGAAGTGGGTCCTCCTGCGATTGTCCTGCTGGACTTTGGCAACATTGGGTTGAGGTGGCAAGTGATTGAGTTGTGCCTATCGGGCATCCATCTCCTGCATTCTTAATTCATGCGCTCTCTCTCTTTCATAGCGCATCCTTTCTTGCTCTGTTCTTCTCCGGGCTTTGTCTTCATTCATGAGCTCCCGCACATACCTTCGCAATGCTTCTCCCTCATAGCCTTGTCTTTCTGCCAAGTCCACAAATGCACTGATTTCAGCAGCAGTCATTTTGCTAAGTTTTTGTGGAGACAGCGACAAGAAAAACTCAACAGCACAAGGTACGATGTTGACCGTGCCAGAAATTACACGGAGGGGAAAGACGCTCTAGCCTTATGCAAGAGTCTCATGGAAGGAAGGATGAAGATGGAGCTGGGCAAAATGCACAATGGCTGTGAAAAATGCCTTTCGAGAAAGAATTATCACCAAATAGCAACCCTTGCAAGTAATTGAACAAGAGCCTAACTTGAAAACCAGGGCCACGACAATGGGTGAGCTTAGGCTGTTCGGTTGTAATTCGTCCAAACAAGTAACGATATATATGACAACTGTACTACACAATAAAAACGGAATCACAACTATACAGTAGGTGACCCTCTGGGGTAGTCAGGGAAAAATTGAGATCACAACTATGGGTGAACCTTTATACTAGTCATAAAAGAAATGGAATCACCACAATGGGTGAATCTCTATGCTAGTACAAAAAAGAAAAAAATGTAATCACAACAATGGGTGAACCTCTATGCTAGTCTTTTGAAGGAATCACAACAATGGGTGAATCTCTATGCTAGTCATAAAAAAAACGGAATCACAACAATGGGTGAATATCTATGCTAGTATTTAAAAAATTGGAATCACAACAATGGGTGAATCCCTATGCTAGTCATATAAAAATGGAATCACAACAATGAATGATCCTCTATGCTAGTCATGAATAAATGGAATCGCAACAATGAATGACCCTCTGTGCTAGTCTCAAGGAAAAAAAATGGAATCTCCACGATGTGTGACCTTCCTATGCTAGACTTAAGGAAAAAAAATGGAATCTCCACGATGTGTGACCTTCCTATGCTAGACTTAAGGAAAAAATGGAATCTCCACGATGTGTGACCCTCCTATGCTAGTCTTAAGGAAAAAAAATGGAATCTCCACGATGTGTGACCCTCCTATGCTAGTCTTAAGGAAAAAAATGGAATCTCCACGATGTGTGACCCTCCTATGCTAGTCTTAAGGGAAAAAATGGAATCTCCACGATGTGTGACCCTCCTACGCTAGTCTTAAGGGAAAAAACTGGAATCTCCACGATGTGTGACCCTCCTATGCTAGTCTTAAGGAAAAAAAATGGAATCTCCACGATGTGTGACCCTCCTATGCTAGACCTAAGGAAAAAAAATGGAATCTCCACGATGTGTGACCTTCCTATGCTAGATTAAGGAAAAAATGGAATCTCCACGATGTGTGACCCTCCTATGCTAGTCTTAAGGAAAAAAAATGGAATCTCCACGATGTGTGACCCTCCTATGCTAGTCTTAAGGAAAAAAAATGGAATCTCCACGATGTGTGACCCTCCTATGCTAGACCTAAGGAAAAAAAATGGAATCTCCACGATGTGTGACCTTCCTATGCTAGATTAAGGAAAAAATGGAATCTCCACGATGTGTGACCCTCCTATGCTAGTCTTAAGGAAAAAAAATGGAATCTCCACGATGTGTGACCCTCCTATGCTAGTCTTAAGGAAAAAAATGGAATCTCCACGATGTGTGACCCTCCTACGCTAGTCTTTAGGAAAAAAAATGGAATCTCCACGATGTGTGACCCTCCTATGCTAGTCTTGAGGAAAAAAAATGGAATCTCCACGATGTGTGACCCTCCTATGCTAGACTTAAGGAAAAAAAATGGAATCTCCACGATGTGTGACCTTCCTATGCTAGACTTAAGGAAAAAATGGAATCTCCACGATGTGTGACCCTCCTATGCTAGTCTTAAGGAAAAAAAAAATGGAATCTCCACGATGTGTGACCCTCCTATGCTAGTCTTAAGGAAAAAAATTGAATCTCCACGATGTGTGACCCTCCTATGCTAGTCTTAAGGGAAAAAATGGAATCTCCACGATGTGTGACCCTCCTATGCTAGTCTTAAGGAAAAAAAATGGAATCTCCACGATGTGTGACCCTCCTATGCTAGTCTTAAGGAAAAAAATGGAATCTCCACGATGTGTGACCCTCCTATGCTAGTCTTAAGGAAAAAAATGGAATCTCCACGATGTGTGACCCTCCTATGCTAGTCTTAAGGAAAAAAAATGGAATCTCCACGATGTGTGACCCTCCTATGCTAGTCTTAAGGAAAAAAATGGAATCTCCACGATGTGTGACCCTCCTACGCTAGTCTTAAGGAAAAAAAATGGAATCTCCACGATGTGTGACCCTCCTATGCTAGTCTTAAGGAAAAAAAATGGAATCTCCACGATGTGTGACCCTCCTATGCTAGACTTAAGGAAAAAAAATGGAATCTCCACGATGTGTGACCTTCCTATGCTAGACTTAGGGAAAAAATGGAATCTCCACGATGTGTGACCCTCCTATGCTAGTCTTAAGGAAAAAAAAATGGAATCTCCACGATGTGTGACCCTCCTATGCTAGTCTTAAGGAAAAAAATGGAATCTCCATGATGTGTGACCCTCCTATGCTAGTCTTAAGGGAAAAAATGGAATCTCCACGATGTGTGACCCTCCTATGCTAGTCTTAAGGAAAAAAAATGGAATCTCCACGATATGTGACCCTCCTATGCTAGTCTTAAGGAAAAAAATGGAATCTCCACGATGTGTGACCCTCCTATGCTAGTCTTAAGGAAAAAAAAATGGAATCTCCACGATGTGTGACCCTCCTATGCTAGTCTTAAGGAAAAAAAATGGAATCTCCACGATGTGTGACCCTCCTATGCCAGTCATAAGGAAAAAAAATGGAATCTCCACGATGTGTGACCCTCCTACGCTAGTCTTAAGAAAAAAAAATGGAATCTCCACGATGTGTGACCCTCCTACGCTAGTCTTAAGGAAAAAAAATGGAATCTCCACGATGTGTGACCCTCCTATGCTAGTCTTAAGGGAAAAAAATGGAATCTCCACGATATGTGACCCTCTTATGCTAGTCTTAAGGAAAAAAAAATGGAATCTCCACGATGTGTGACCCTCCTATGCTAGTCTTATGGAAAAAAATGGAATCTCCACGATGTGTGACCCTCCTATGCTAGTCTTAAGGAAAAAAATGGAATCTCCACGATGTGTGACCCTCCTACGCTAGTCTTAAGGAAAAAAAATGGAATCTCCACGATGTGTGACCCTCCTATGCTAGTCTTAAGGAAAAAAATGGAATCTCCACGATGTGTGACCCTCCTACGCTAGTCTTAAGGAAAAAAAATGGAATCTCCACGATGTGTGACCCTCCTATGCTAGTCTTAAGGAAAAAAAATGGAATCTCCACGATGTGTGACCCTCCTATGCCAGTCATAAGGAAAAAAAATGGAATCTCCACGATGTGTGACCCTCCTATGCTAGTCTTAAGGGAAAAAAATGGAATCTCCATGATGTGTGACCCTCCTACGCTAGTCTTAAGGAAAAAAAATGGAATCTCCACGATGTGTGACCCTCCTATGCTAGTCTTAAGGAAAAAAAATGGAATCTCCACGATGTGTGACCCTCCTATGCTAGTCTTAAGGGAAAAAAATGGAATCTCCACGATGTGTGACCTTCCTATGCTAGACTTAAGGAAAAAAAATGGAATCTCCACGATGTGTGACCTTCCTATGCTAGACTTAAGGAAAAAATGGAATCTCCACGATGTGTGACCCTCCTATGCTAGTCTTAAGGAAAAAAAATGGAATCTCCACGATGTGTGACCCTCCTATGCTAGTCTTAAGGAAAAAAAATGGAATCTCCACGATGTGTGACCCTCCTATGCCAGTCATAAGGAAAAAAAATGGAATCTCCACGATGTGTGACCCTCCTATGCTAGTCTTAAGGAAAAAAATGGAATCTCCACGATGTGTGACCCTCCTACGCTAGTCTTAAGGAAAAAAAATGGAATCTCCACGATGTGTGACCCTCCTACGCTAGTCTTAAGGAAAAAAATGGAATCTCCACGATGTGTGACCCTCCTACGCTAGTCTTAAGGAAAAAAATGGAATCTCCACGATGTGTGACCCTCCTATGCTAGTCTTAAGGAAAAAAATGGAATCTCCAAGATGTGTGACCCTCCTACGCTAGTCTTAAGGAAAAAAAATGGAATCTCCACGATGTGTGACCTTCCTATGCTAGTCTTAAGGAAAAAAATGGAATCTCCACGATGTGTGACCCTCCTACGCTAGTCTTAAGGAAAAAAAATGGAATCTCCACGATGTGTGACCCTCCTATGCTAGTCTTAAGGGAAAAAAATGGAATCTCCACGATGTGTGACCCTCCTATGCTAGTCTTAAGGAAAAAAAATGGAATCTCCACGATGTGTGACCTTCCTATGCTAGACTTAAGGAAAAAAAATGGAATATCCACGATGTGTGACCCTCCTATGCTAGTCTTAAGGAAAAAAAATGGAATCTCCACGATGTGTGACCCTCCTATGCTAGTCTTAAGGAAAAAAAATGGAATCTCCACGATGTGTGACCCTCCTATGCTAGTCTTGAGGAAAAAAAATGGAATCTCCACGATGTGTGACCCTCCTATGCTAGTCTTAAGGAAAAAAATGGAATCTCCACGATGTGTGACCTTCCTATGCTAGACTTAAGGAAAAAAAATGGAATCTCCACGATGTGTGACCCTCCTACGCTAGTCTTAAGGAAAAAAATGGAATCTCTACGATGTGTGACCCTCCTATGCTAGTCTTAAGGAAAAAAATGGAATCTCCACGATGTGTGACCCTCCTATGCTAGTCTTAAGGAAAAAAAATGGAATCTCCACGATGTGTGACCTTCCTATGCTAGACTTAAGGAAAAAAAATGGAATCTCCACGATGTGTGACCTTCCTATGCTAGTCTTAAGGAAAAAAATGGAATCTCCACGATGTGTGACCCTCCTACGCTAGTCTTAAGGAAAAAAAATGGAATCTCCACGATGTGTGACCCTCCTATGCTAGTCTTAAGGAAAAAAAATGGAATCTCCACGATGTGTGACCCTCCTACGCTAGTCTTAAGGAAAAAAAATGGAATCTCCACGATGTGTGACCCTCCTATGCTAGTCTTAAGGGAAAAAATGGAATCTCCACGATGTGTGACCCTCCTACGCTAGTCTTAAGGAAAAAAAATGGAATCTCCACGATGTGTGACCCTCCTATGCTAGTCTTAAGGAAAAAAATGGAATCTCCATGATGTGTGACCCTCCTATGCTAGTCTTAAGGAAAAAAATGGAATCTCCACGATGTGTGACCCTCCTACGCTAGTCTTAAGGGAAAAAAATGGAATCTCCACGATGTGTGACCTTCCTATGCTAGACTTAAGGAAAAAAAATGGAATCTCCACGATGTGTGACCTTCCTACGCTAGTCTTAAGGAAAAAAATGGAATCTCCACGATGTGTGACCCTCCTACGCTAGTCTTAAGGAAAAAAAATGGAATCTCCACGATGTGTGACCCTCCTATGCTAGTCTTGAGGAAAAAAATGGAATCTCCACGATGTGTGACCCTCCTACGCTAGTCTTAAGGAAAAAAAATGGAATATCCACGATGTGTGACCCTCCTATGCTAGTCTTAAGGAAAAAAATGGAATCTCCACGATGTGTGACCCTCCTATGCTAGTCTTAAGGTAAAAAATGGAATCTCCACGATGTGTGACCCTCCTACGCTAGTCTTAAGGAAAAAAAATGGAATCTCCACGATGTGTGACCCTCCTATGCTAGTCTTAAGGAAAAAAATGGAATCTCCACGATGTGTGACCCTCCTACGCTAGTCTTAAGGAAAAGAAATGGAATCTCCACGATGTGTGACCCTCCTATGCTAGTCTTAAGGAAAAAAATGGAATTTCCACGATGTGTGACCCTCCTATGCTAGTCTTAAGGAAAAAAATGGAATCTCCACGATGTGTGACCCTCATACGCTAGTCTTAAGGAAAAAAAATGAATCTCCACAATTTGTGACCCTCCTACGCTAGTCTTAAGGAAAAAAAATGGAATCTCCACGATGTGTGACCCTCCTATGCTAGTCTTAAGGAAAAAAATGGAATCTCCACGATGTGTGACCCTCCTATGCTAGTCTTAAGGTAAAAAATGGAATCTCCACGATGTGTGACCCTCCTACGCTAGTCTTAAGGAAAAAAAATGGAATCTCCACGATGTGTGACCCTCCTATGCTAGTCTTAAGGAAAAAAATGGAATCTCCACGATGTGTGACCCTCCTATGCTAGTCTTAAGGAAAAAAATGGAATCTCCACGATGTGTGACCCTCCTATGCTAGTCTTAAGGAAAAAAATGGAATCTCCACGATGTGTGACCCTCCTACGCTAGTCTTAAGGAAAAAAAATGGAATCTCCACGATGTGTGACCCTCCTATGCTAGTCTTAAGGAAAAAAATGGAATCTCCACGATGTGTGACCCTCCTACGCTAGTCTTAAGGAAAAAAATGGAATCTCCACGATGTGTGACCCTCCTATGCTAGTCTTAAGGAAAAAAATGGAATCTCCACGATGTGTGACCCTCCTACGCTAGTCTTAAGGAAAAAAAATGGAATCTCCACGATGTGTGACCCTCCTATGCTAGTCTTAAGGAAAAAAATGGAATCTCCACAATGTGTGACCCTCCTATGCTAGTCTTAAGGAAAAAAATGGAATCTCCACGATGTGTGACCCTCCTACGCTAGTTTTAAGGAAAAAAAATGTAATCTCCACGATGTGTGACCCTCCTATGCTAGTCTTAAGGAAAAAAATGGAATCTCCACGATGTGTGACCCTCCTATGCTAGTCTTAAGGAAAAAATGGAATCTCCACGATGTGTGACCCTCCTATGCTAGTCTTAAGGAAAAAAATGGAATCTCCACGATGTGTGACCCTCCTACGCTAGTCTTAAGGAAAAAAAATGGAATCTCCACGATGTGTGACCCTCCTACGCTAGTCTTAAGGAAAAAAATGGAATCTCCACGATGTGTGACCCTCCTATGCTAGTCTTAAGGAAAAAATGGAATCTCCACGATGTGTGACCCTTCTATGCTAGTCTTAAGGAAAAAAATGGAATCTCCACGATGTGTGACCCTCCTATGCTAGTCTTAAGGAAAAAAAATGGAATCTCCACGATGTGTGACCCTCCTATGCTAGTCTTAAGGAAAAAAAATGGAATCTCCACGATGTGTGACCCTCCTACGCTAGTCTTAAGGGAAAAAATGGAATCTCCACGATGTGTGACCCTCCTACGCTAGTCTTAAGGAAAAAAATGGAATCTCCATGATGTGTGACCCTCCTACGCTAGTCTTAAGGGAAAAAAATGGAATCTCCACGATGTGTGACTCTTTCTTCTAGTCATAAGAGAAAATGGATTTGTAAAAGTGTGTGGGTGCTTTCTTGCAACACCACCACTTGCAACTCTGTGACTTTAAAGCGAAGTTTTTATTTATACTTAAAGTATAACAAATTAAATAAAACAAACTATGTCACGGAGATTGCTTAATGCTTCGTTAAGAACATCAACCCCTTTACATACTTTCCCTTTAGAAAAAAAAAATGAATTTAATAAATTACACTCCCAAATATTTTATCTTAATGATCCTATACCCTGACTGAAAAAATTAAATTGAATGTGATTTCATAAATCCTTTATCTTTAGGTTAACAATGTTACACAATCTTACGAAAATTATCCCTTTCAAAAATGTACATAAAAATAATATCCCACGAGAAAGTAATCAAAAGAAATTACATACCCTTACTAGTCAAAAGGAAAAATTGAAAAAATGAATGCCACGTGCGCTTACCGTTACCAACACGGGAATTAAGCCTCACTGGAAATTTTCGTAAATTTCACTTCACTTAGTTTTAACAAAAAATTAAACATTCACTCTGCACAATATATATAAATGAAAAAAAATTATCCACTTTGATAATAAACACTCAGAAAAAAACAGAACACAAATTCTTCTCACGCGGTTGGCTATCCCGCTAAACAATAGGACTAAAATCTACCACGCGGTTTTCAAAACAAAAGGGTTCGTGGTGCGAACACGCACTAATAAACACAAAACTTTAACAATGAGAATAGAATGCTTTTGCTGTTTTCTTCCACGGTTCCAACTCCAGTGATTATATAATTT
>NC_090743.1:129082867-129095367 GCF_036898095.1 Palaemon carinicauda
TTTTCCGCCATCCCTAACTGCTCTATGAGTTACAAAATTCATGAGGATATACAACATAGGTGACAACACATTCCCTTGGAATATTCCGCTGTTCACTGGAAATTCATTTGACAGGGCTCCACTAACATTAACTTTTTACTTGCTATGCTCATGAACAGACTTAATCAAAGTTACATATTCAACAGGAACTACATAATAACACAGAACTCTCCACAAAAGTTGCAGGTGTACACTATAAATTGCTTTTTCATAGTGCACAAATGCCTTTCAAAAGTGGATTTCTATATTCTACACATTGTTGTACAACATATCTTAAACTGAAAATTTGGTAAGTACAACTTCTGCTTTTTCGAAATCCTGCTTATTCATCTCGCAGCTTTTCGTTGATCTTTCTCTCTAGCTCTTTAGAATAAACATAATATATATTTTCATGGCCCCTGACGTAAGTGTTATGCCTTTGTATCTCGTATGCACCTCTATAGCTTCTTACATTTTTCAGAGTCCTTCTCTCTTTATCAATTGCTATAGGATCTATTTGATTCTTGTAGTTGCTACTTGGTGAAGTCCATGTATATTTGTGGATGCCGTTATGCTTGAAAAGAGTATCTCCAATAACTAGATTTTTTGATGAAGAAAACTTTTAAAATAGGCTCCATATCATTTGCAACTTCACCTAGACCCCTAAAACCCGTTACATTCTCTATATCTTGTTTATTCCTTACAACTTTAGCATTGAGGTATCCTATCACAATTTTTATATCTCTCTCTGAGATTTCATCTATTACACTCTGCAGTTCTTTATTGTATTCATCTTTCCTTTCTTAAGGGGAATCCTTTGTTGGTTCATAGCAAACTATAATACTCACATTGCACTGCTTTGATTTAAACTTAGCAAGTAGCAATTTACTATTTACAGCTCTTCACCCAGTTAATGCCTTTTCTGCTCTTGGTGCCATCATTTCTACCCCTTCTCTTCCAACTCCATCTGTTCTTCCTGAATGTATATATATAGATATATATATATTCATATATATATATATATATATATATATATATATATATATATATATATTCATATATATATGTATATATATATATATATATATATATATATATATATATATATATATATATATTGCCTTGGTCTAAAGTTTCCTTACCAATCCCTTTACAACGTGTTTCACTTAGGGCCAAAATATTTAACCTATATTTCATAAATTCGTTCTCCACTTGCTGTAACTTCTCAATCTGATTGATAATTCTAACATTCCAATTACCGATTTTAAATTTTTCTTTTAGTATTTATAAACGGGGAGATTCTTAGCACCCCACTTTGCCCGGGACAGGGGGCCATTCTGTCATTTTCTCTTTCCAAAAAGTGACAAAATCCATAGAGGATTTATTGGCTAGATTCATCAAAGGATAGCCAGTTCCTTGTGATGAACAATGCCTATCTAAGTAAAGGTGAGTGACCCCTCCCGGACCATACTAATTCTAGTAACATCATCCTCCAGGCATCCGGAGTAGAAGCCGAAAAGGCAACTTGTCTCTTGCCTTAAACCAAATCCTTCACCCTGCTGCCAGTGACTTCGTCGAGATTTAGGGGAGCATTTTCTCCCCATCCACAGTTCTCGTTACTCTGCCAAGTTACTCATCTGGTTATATAACCGTTGACAAACATGGATTGCTAAAATATACCGCCTAATAC
The DNA here is from genome assembly GCF_036898095.1 of Palaemon carinicauda. Taxonomy (NCBI): domain Eukaryota; kingdom Metazoa; phylum Arthropoda; class Malacostraca; order Decapoda; family Palaemonidae; genus Palaemon; species Palaemon carinicauda. The sequence goes on from NC_090743.1 coordinate 129,084,576, forward strand.
AGTATATATATATATATATATATATATATATATATATATATACATATATGTATATATATACACATATATATACATATATGTATTGTACATATATATGTATATATTTATATATATATATATATATATATATATATATATATATGTATATATATATATATATATATATATATATATATATATATATATATATATATATATATACATGTGTGTGTTGTGTGTATATGTAACAATATATTATGTATATAGATGTGCGTACATATAAATATATATATATATATATATATATATATATATATATATATATATATAAAAGCATATTCATATATTATATAAAAATTTAATAAATCATATTGTCGTAAGAGTTCATATGTAATACTCATTACTGCACGCCATATCTGTTTTCTGATATGAAATAGAAACCCCACAAAAAGTAAGTGAATATCCATCTTTAAAAGTAAACCTATTGCAATAAGATTTATGTACAACTAATAACATTATATTACACTATAAATACTATTCTATTACTATTCGGTGTTTTTGAATCATGAAACTGTGTAATAAAAAGAAAAAAAGATAAAAATCTTTATTCCAAGCTGCGGAAAAACATTTATTATATTTGAAAGTATTTCGTCAATGGAGATGCCCTGGTGGGCCTGTGACTAGTGGGTGGGCACCTGGGTGGGCACAGGAATATCGTGGGTGGGCACATGCCCACCCATGCCCACCCTTAGCTACGCCTCTGGCGCGCTGTGAGCGATCACAGGAAAATCTCCTATAAGTGCTCCCAAACGAAAGTGGCAGCTGAGAGCTTATTTTTTCGCATCGAATCTAAAATATTTCGGTCATTTTACCTGGAGAAGCCCAAAAGCAGAGTATGGATTAAGTCAAAGGTGGGGCAGTTCCGTCGGTCATCATCCCGGATATACTGTAGCTCCCTTTTCCGCTATTTTTCCCAGGTGGCCAATGGAAAAGAAATTGGAATAGATTAAAAGTCTCTAATGCATTTAAAAACAAGACGCACTTGTCTTTATTATTTTTACATCTGAGTGAATATGATATACGGCATTATATATATATATATATATATATTTTTGGGCTCAAGCCATGTCGTCCTGATGGAAGTTCCTATAGGGTAGCTTCCTAGGGTATATTACAACTACGGCGATATTCCCAGAGAATTTACCTTAAGGTACCAGAATTCTAACTCCTGGAGCGAGTATCCCTCGTGAAAGGGATATCGCGACATATCAGAGGACGTATTCTAGACACGTCACATGGCAATCTACGACCTGAATAGAGATTCGTCTCGTTAGGAGGGAGATTGACGAGATACGAATTCGGGAAAGAAAAAGGGGAGCCGCTCCCAAGGCATCCCTATCCCCCGATTCGTATGCGTGCCTGGCGCCAATCCTGGCGCCATCTGCATTCCTTTTTGCGTAGCTTAACAACTCGGTGTTTTTTCCTGTTTTTCTCGCAAATCTTGGATTTATTCAACTTTTCATGGCTTCTTCGTCTTCGTTGACCTCGGATAAGTTGAGTATAGTGTCTGTTATGTATAAATGTAGGCTCTTGGTAAAATTTTGAATGATTAATAGGATTAATCTTTGATACAAGAGCCGTAGCCTACCAGAGGTGTCCTGGACACTGTCACTCGCTAGGTATAAATTAGTTAGTCAGAGTGACATTCCTGGTTGTTTTGCTTAATAAATTTTAGCTATTTAGCTTTACATAGGATTTCCTTTCGTGCTTAGTATTATTTGGCGAAGTATTCGCCATTCTGGCCTACGCTAGGCCATGTAGCCTAGTCGTTTGGTCCTAGTACTTAATGCATGATTTTGGTTTTTCCGAGTGTAATTAAAAGTTTATTAAAGCTTTAGGCTATTTTATACATTTTTAGACTGTGTGGAATATTTCCAAGATTGTATACGTGAGAGTTTCGGTGAATTAGGTAATCGATTCTCTTGGTGCCTAGGTTAATTGCTTATGGAGCCTTAGTATACTTTATTATTCTCCCCGGTTGCTTTCTTTTCTTCGGAGAAGGTATGCAATCCCTTTCCCTCTGTTTAAGCCTTGGGCTTATCCCTAAGTGGTTTTTTCCGAATTTATTTTCGATAAAACTATACTAGGGTGTTACTGTACCTTCCTGTTCCAGCAGAGTCTGGTTCAAAGAGGGACAGAACAACAGAGTTTTTTAGTCTGGTCCGTGTTGTCTGGCTTGGGGCAGAGTTCCCCTTGCTGACCTAACACTTATAAAGGGAGCTTAGCTCCCTTAGGTCACTATCGAAGGTTTCTGTAGTATGATTCCTCCTTTTGTGATCGACCAGACTAAAGTCCTGTTGCTGTTCTTGGGGAGGATAAAATCTTCCCTTGGGAATAGCAACGCCTTCCTTGCTTTGGTGCTTTGGAAGCTGGCAAGTATTGCTGGCCCTTTCCCTTAGATCTCCCTTAGGCTAAGACAGAGTTCTTGGCTGCGGGTGATCTGTCACTAAAGCAAGGTTGGCAGGACCCTTTTGTCCCTTCCCCCTCTATCTCCGTAATGGCCTTGCCATTACTGTACTGTACCCTGCCGGCCGGCAGAGCTGGCCGGCAGGGGTATTACTGTACTGTACGTCATTCTACTTCTGGACCTAGTATAGGTTGGGATGTGGAATTGACTAAGGCCATTGCCGGCCGGCTGAGATGCTGGCCGGCAAGGGTCTTATGTTTTCGAGTGCTGCCCGGACCTCTCTTGGTCCCTCATCCATGCCTGCCGACAGAGCCGGACGGCATTGGTCAAGGAAGCCTGAATTAAGTTTCTCCCCTTCCTTATATGCACTCTTTCGGTTGCCGGGCTTGGGGGGTTGTGTACACTCTTATCCCGGCATCCATTCTATTTTCTTCTAGTGCTGTACCTGTCCCGGCAGCCGGCCTATGAGGCCGGCTGCCGGCCTGTGAGGCCGGCAGCCGGGCAGGGGTAGTCTTCTGGTTCTTTTGCTGCCGGCTGGCTTCGGTCTTGGACCTTTGCCGGCCGGCTTATGTCAGTCCTTGTCTGCCGGCCACCAAGAGTGTGGCCGGCAGCTAGGTACTACCTTGTGTAGTTACTGGCCGGCAGTCATTGCCGGCCAACACTGGCTGTTGCTGGCCGGCAGCTACTGCCGCCGGCACAGGCATTTGAACCAGAAGGCTGCCGCCCTATAGCTGTTAAGTAGTATACTTTAAAGCTAATTGTGGTGTGTGCCGGCCGGCAAAGGCAGGCCGGCACACATCCTCCTATACTGTACTAGTATTCTTCTGTATAGCATATACAGTAAGAAGAAAACTATAGTAAAAGTTTAGGTACAGCACTGTATCTTCTAACACTATTGTGTTTTCTTGCACAGTCCTTTGCTGTTGCCCTCAGACAGGAAGCAGAGTCTTCCCCGTCTATTATCCAGGATTTTAAAATCATTGCCTAGGTGTGAGCTCCACCTGTTTCCTCTGGAAACCTTGCATTGGTTACTCTAGTAGAGATAAACCAATTTTGATTTTATTATCTGGAAAGCTGCAACAATGGGTTGTGAGGGAAACACAAGTGTGTGTCTTTCCTTTATGAATTGTTATGCTATACTATGCATATCCAGTGATACATAGTTCACTTGATACTCATGGAAATTTTTTCTCTTTACAGGAGGACCCTCCGAAGTGCGGAAATGTTTTCTGCAATGTCCGTAGCAGGAACCTCTGCGGACATGAGTGTTGTAGGAGACACGCAGCATGCGCTGTCTCCAAGGATGATCTCCAGTATTGGGACCCTCAGGTATGTACTGTATGCACTAACCTGATTACTGAGGCTTTTGATTCCCCTAGAACGACGGAATCAAGGGATATAGCTAGGGAAAAGCTCCGTACTTGGGTAAGGGGCTTCAAGAAGAACACCTCTGGCCCTTATCTTCCTAGTGAGAAGATGAGGGCGTATCTTTTTCCCCAGGCATCAGCTGAAGCAGTGATTCCCCAGCCTCAAGAGGAGATCCCCCAAGACCTAGTCCAGGTGGACGAGGAAGTCGCAGATGCGATGCAAGACATCCAGTTGTGTGACAGGATGTCTGATGTGGACGAAGGTTTGGAAGAAGACCTCCTGGCAGAAGGTCAGGATCAAGTTCAAACCCCGGATGTCGCAGAGGATGGGGTCGACGAGGTGTCGGCTACTCCGGTTCAGATGCCGGAGCCCATCCCCTCAACATCCGCTGGTCTCCCAGTAGAACTGGGACAGGCCCTCTCTTCGATTGTTGGAATGATCCAACAAATGCAGAAGGAGAATCAGGAGAAGGCGGCTGCAATGGAACTGCGTATGCAGTCCCTAGCAGAATCACATGGGCCCCGGAAAAAGCTCAATGTGAAAGACCTTCCCATATGCTCAGATGCTAACCCATGGAGGTATGCTGAGCACATGCCAATGACGACTGGTAAGATCGTCATTTCGGATAAGCTGGGTTCAGTTCTCCTAGAGGAAGTAGAATTCTGGCCCAGCAAGGCATCATATCCGGACTGCTATGTCCGGCTGAGAAAAGAACCAGCTTCAAGGGAGGAGACAGAGCCGAAAGAGGTCATTATTATGGACCATGCTAAGGCTCAAGCCCTACTTTCATCCTCGATGAAAGAGAGGGGCTTCTCGAATTCGAAGGTAGCAGCATTGAGCAAGAAGCTCCCTTCTTTTGTGTCCTCTTCTGATAGAGCCTTCCCCTTTTTACAAAAAGGGTTTGCGGCTGTCCTAAAGGCAATCGAGGCCGGCAAGCCTTGCCCCTCCCTGGAGGAGTGTAAACCCTTGTCGCTGGCTCTGCCTATGGACCACAAGGACTGGAAGGATGTCCATCTGACATTCTCAGTGGGAAAGTTGGAGGCTGATATTGCCGGACGGCAATTCGGCGAGGACCTCCCCAAGTTGTCCGAATTTCTTTTACGAAGAGAGTTCGAGACAAAAGAAAGACTGGCTGCCTCAATGTCTCATCAGACTACTCTTGAGACGATGGCAAGTGACCCTAAGGTCCATGAAATGTTCATGGTTGTGGCTAAGTCTCACCTAGCCACAGTGACGAAGGACCTTTATGGCTTCGTCAAGGCAAGGAGAGCTTGCAGGGAGTTCGTGTTCACCGGGGCTTCGGTGAGACACGAGCCAAGGAAGTTAATATCCTCCAACATTTGGGGAAAAGACCTTTTCCCTACCGATGTGGTCAAAGAGGTTGTTGATAAGGCCGCCGTGGAGAATAGAAACCTTCTCCAGAAGTGGGGCCTGGCTATCAAAAGAAAATCTTCCCCGGATGAGGGTCCTCAACCAAAGAGGAAGAATATGAGGACTAGGCTACCATCTCGGCCAGCCAAGCCTTATAGACAGCAACAGCAACTGCAATTGCCTTTGCCTCCAGTGCCCCAGATGGTGGCACAAACCCCGACTACTTTTCAGTGGGTACCCCAGGCTGTGCCAGGTCAGTCAACCACATTCACCCCAACGTTCGAAGGACAGTCTTCTTCCTTTCGTGCAAAGCCTAGAGGAGCAGCCAGAGGCTCGTCTAGGCGCCCCTCAAGGGGAAGGGGATTCAGAGGTGGTCGTGGTCAAGGAGGCAAGACCTCAGGACGGCAGTCCAAGTGAAACGATACCGGTAGGAGGGAGACTAATGAAATTTTGGGATCGCTGGACCTTCGATCCCTGGGCCCAAAGCCTACTCAAGAATGGACTGGGTTGGAGCTGGTACAGCACTCCACCCCCATGCCTTCGGTTTTTCCAACACTCCACCCCCATTTTGGAGGAGTACGTTCAAGAACTGTTGGAGAAAAATGTGATCCGAAAGGTGAAGTCCATCAAATTCCAAGGGAGGCTGTTTTGTGTTCCCAAGAAAGACTCGGAAAAGCTCAGAGTCATTCTGGACTTGTCACCACTCAACAAGTTCATAGTGAATTGCAAATTCAAGATGCTAACACTGCAACACATAAGGACCTTACTGCCCAAGAGGGCATACTCAGTCTCTATAGACTTGTCAGACGCCTATTGGCACATCCCAATCAGCCGTCGACTCTCCCCCTACCTAGGGTTCAGGCTACAACGGAAACTGTACGCCTTCAGAGCCATGCCATTCGGGCTAAACATAGCCCCAAGGATTTTCACGAAGCTTGCGAGCGCAGCTCTCAAACAATTACGCCTAAAGGGAATTCAGGTAGTAGCCTACCTGGACGACTGGCTGGTGTGGGCAGCATCCGAGACCGAATGCTTACAAGCTTCCAGTCAGGTGATCCAGTTCCTAGAGTACCTAGGCTTCAAGATCAACAAGAAAAAGTCTCGACTTTCTCCATCCCAAAAGTTCCAGTGGCTGGGAATCCACTGGGACCTTTTGTCACACAGTTTCTCCATCCCAATGAAGAAAAGGAAGGAGATAGCGGGCTCTGTCAAGAGACTTCTAGATTCCAAAAGGATATCAAGACGTGAACAGGAGAGGGTACTAGGCTCTCTCCAGTTTGCTTCAGTGACAGACCCAGTGCTAAGAGCACAGCTAAAGGATGCAACCGGAGTTTGGAGAAGGTATGCATCAAACGCGCGAAGAGACCTGAGAAGACCAGTGCCGCCTCGGCTACGTACTCTTCTCAGACCTTGGTCCCAAGCCAGACATCTAAAGAAGTCGGTTCTTCTTCAGCCACCTCCCCCGTCGATGACGATTCACTCAGACGCCTCAAAGGAGGGATGGGGAGGTCACTCTCATCGGAAAAAAGTCCAGGGGACTTGGTCCAAGCTATTCAGGACCTTTCATATAAACTTTCTAGAAGCTATGGCAGTGCTCCTTACCTTAAAGAAAGTCTCCCCGCGTCACTCGATCCACATAAGATTGGTGACAGACAGCGAGGTGGTTGTGAGATGTTTGAATCGACAAGGGTCGAGGTCACCACCTCTCAACCAAGTGATGTTAGCCATTTTCCGATTGGCAGAAAAGAAGAAGTGGTACCTGTCGGCAGTTCACCTTCAAGGAGTCCGCAATGTGACAGCGGACGCTCTATCCAGGTTCACACCGATAGAGTCGGAATGGTCCTTAGACGCAGGATCATTTTCCTTCATTCTGAATCAAGTCCCAGAACTGCAAATAGACCTCTTTGCGACGAAAGACAACAAGAAGTTGCCCCTGTACGTGTCCCCGTACGAGGACCCCTTAGCGGAAGCAGTGGACGCAATGTCCCTCGACTGGAACAGGTGGTCCAGGATTTATCTGTTCCCTCCTCACAACCTTCTGTTGAGGGTCCTCAACAAACTGAGATCCTTCAAGGGGGTAGCGGCAATAGTGGCCCACAAGTGGGCGAACAGTATGTGGTTCCCCTTGGCGTTGGAACTACAGATGAAGTTCGTGCCGCTACCACATCCAGTTCTGACCCAGCGAGTCCAGAAGTCGACTGTCTGCGCTTCATTACAGAAAACCCAGACCCTGCAGCTCATGATTTTCTCGCCCTAGCGGTGAGAAAGCGTTTCGGGATTTCGAGAGCTAGCATAGACTTCCTAGAGGAATACAAGTGCAAATCGACTAGAAGGCAATATGAGTCATCTTGGAGAAAGTGGGTGGCCTTTGTAAAGGCAAAGAATCCGCAGGAGATCTCAACAGACTTCTGCTTATCTTTCTTCATCCACCTCCATGGCCAAGGATTGGCAGCTAACACGATTTCAGTATGTAAATCGGCTTTGATGAGACCCATTTTATTTGCCTTCCAGATCGACCTAGGTAACGAGATCTTTAATAAAGTTCCGAAAGCCTGCGCTAGGCTCAGACCTTCAGCACCTCCAAAGCCCATTTCATGGTCTTTAGACAAAGTTCTTCATTTCGCCTCCCTGTTGAGCAATGAAGAATGTGCGTTAAAGGATTTAACGCAAAAAGTTATTTTCCTATTTGCACTCGCGTCCGGGGCCAGGGTTAGTGAGATCGTAGCCCTCTCGAGAGAGGCAGGTCGTGTTCAGTTCCTGGATGGGGGGGAACTGAACCTGTTTCCGGATCCTACGTTTCTCGCCAAGAATGAGTTACCCACCAACAGGTGGGGTCCCTGGAGAATCTGCCCTCTGAAAGAAGATGCATCTCTATGTCCAGTAGAATGCCTAAAGGTCTATCTTCGTAGAACTTCAGACTTCAAGGGTAGTCAACTATTCAGGGGAGAAACATCAGGCTCAAATTTATCTCTGAATCAACTCAGAGCGAAAATGACATATTTTATTCGCAGAGCGGATCCTGACAGTACACCCGCAGGTCACGATCCGAGGAAAGTTGCCTCATCCCTAAATTTCTTTAATTGTATGGATTTTGAACATCTCCGGTCATACACGGGCTGGAAATCTTCCAGGGTGTTCTTTCGCCACTATGCGAAGCAAGTAGAGGAACTTAAGAGATCTGTGGTAGCAGTGGGTCGTGTAGTTAACCCTACTGTTTAACTCTGCGAGGAACAGTGGTCTTAATTGGGACGATTAAGTCCAGGGTGAGTGTGTAGGTACATACTGTACTACAAACTAAAATGAGGGCACCAAGTGCCCATATAGACTGTTCCTTCCTTCAAAGGTGAACCTCGCATAAGTTCAGACATGTGTGCCAAGCGTTTCTAACGCTAATGTGATTGATTTGTAATACAGATTTTTTATGACTTGATACCTTGGTATCTCATTAAAGTGGTGTTTAATGGTTTTTCTTTCAGATAAACAAGTTCTGTTTACTATCATACTTATGCTTAAAGTTTTGGGTTATCCCCTTTTATATAAATATATATATTTGTTGTTAACCTGTCTGTTTATTATCTGTCAATAAACTTGTTCTTGAGAACCTTGCGTCTCTTTCACCTGTGTCAATTTATTGGTATAATTGAGCATTTAATTCTATGTATCTTATCTGGGATAATTCTGATAGAATTGTTCTGTTTTGCAAGCTATGTTGCATTGGTTTATGTAAGTCCCCTAATGGGAGGACTCCGTCCCATAAAGGGACGAGGGCGGTTTTATTAGTTTCTTCCTATGCGGATATAAACCTTTGTCCAATACAAGTATTGTGCGGATGACTGGTCAATATATTGACGCAGTAGTTCTATACAAACTATGCTTTACTTAATATAGGGCGAGGCCACTATATTAGCTTGCCTGAGATTCATACATAGATATATGTACTCTTCGAGACTTTCCAGAGTCTAGTAGGACTCTTCCCTGTAGGGGGCAGGAAGCTCTAACATAGTTTATAGTTAGTTGAAAAGATGTATAACGGTAACATCTTAGGTCTCTAGGTCTAGTCGACCGGGAATAAATATCTCCGGGGAGTACGGCACGTTCTGAGAATCCACAGATACAGTAATGCTCTGGTACACTTCCATCAGGACGACATGGCTTGAGCCCAAAAAACGGATTTTGAGCGAAGCGAAAAATCTATTTTTGGGTGAGATAGCCATGTCGTCCTGATGGACCCGCCCTTGCCTTTCTAAGAAAGGACTGTAGGACCCCTCCCTACATACAGTATCTGTAGCACCTCGTGTACGCTACAAGGAATACAGATGGCGCCAGGATTGGCGCCAGGCACGCATACGAATCGGGGGATAGGGATGCCTTGGGAGCGGCTCCCCTTTTTCTTTCCCGAATTCGTATCTCGTCAATCTCCCTCCTAACGAGACGAATCTCTATTCAGGTCGTAGATTGCCATGTGACGTGTCTAGAATACGTCCTCTGATATGTCGCGATATCCCTTTCACGAGGGATACTCGCTCCAGGAGTTAGAATTCTGGTACCTTAAGGTAAATTCTCTGGGAATATCGCCGTAGTTGTAATATACCCTAGGAAGCTACCCTATAGGAACTTCCATCAGGACGACATGGCTATCTCACCCAAAAATAGATTTTTCGCTTCGCTCAAAATCCGTTATATATATATATATATATATATATATATATATATATATATATATATATATAATGCCGTATATATATATATATATATATATATATATATATATATATATATATAATGCCGTATATATATATATACATATATATATATATATATATATATATATATATATATATATATATATATATATATATATATATTCACATATGTATGTGTGAATATATATATATATATATATATATATATATATATATATATATATATACTGTACATATATATGTGTATATATATATATATATATATATATATATATATATATATATATATGTGTGTGTGTGTGTGTGTGTATGTGTGAATATATATATATATATATATATATATATATATATATATATATGTGTGTGTGTGTGTTTATATATGCACAATCAAATCTTATATTCAATTCATTTATTACATTGTGTCTTTTACTCACGTTTCACTTAGCACTGTGGCACTGAATGACCTTTGAAAGTCATAAAGCTTGGAAGTGACAAAAGAAAACTGGGGAAAATGCTGAAAAACACGTAGAGAAGATTCAAATAGAAGGTTCTGAATGAGACCACCTTGATGCTGCAGAGCATTTATAGGAGTCTTTCATAATCAATGTAGCTTCGTCAGATGATGATGATGATGAGGAAGAGGAGGAGATATAAATATGAACAGCAGTCGTAGAGTTTTTTTTTTTTTTTTTTTTGTACAATTGTATAGATTCAATTTTGAGTAGGCCTATATACTGACTTTATTTTCCCTAAGTAATAAAGGACTTTAGTTGATATTTTGAATATTATTACCATTTCTTATTATGGCTTGTAAATACGAAAATGTTAAATATGAAAATTCATAAAGCATTGAAATAACTGTTTAGTATATTTCGAAATTGCAAATGTAACAAAATTAACATAA
>NC_090743.1:129100367-129105367 GCF_036898095.1 Palaemon carinicauda
CAGGAAGGAAGCATTGGAAAATCCATATTACCAATATCAAATAATGGGGATGAAACACAAACCATAATAGTGATGAATGCACAGGGTTTAGTCACGAGTAACTCTAACCCAAATTGAAAAAATAGATATATTAAATATAAGTGAAACATGGCATTCCCAAGAGACTGGCAGTGATGACCAGATAAAGGGTTTCCAAACATATAGATCAGACAGAACAAATAGGAATCAAGGGGGAACCGCAATATATGGAAGAGACATAACTCAGGGAAAAGTCTGTGAAAAATACAGCAACACAGAATGTGAATTGATTGCGGTAGAATTTGAATTTGAAAAACTAGTGAATATTGTAGCTTACAGACCCCCAAACACTAAGGAGTTTGACATAATAATAGAAAAAATAGATGATATATGTAGAAACCATAAAGACTGGAATATACTCCTATCCGGAGATTTTAACTTTCCTTTCGTGGATTGGAAAGAACGGATAGAAGAAAGTGGTTGTATGTATACATACAAAAAAGATAGTAATAGTAGCGCAAAAGATAAGAGGCAATTTGAAAAGCTTCAAGATATGCTATTAGAACATAATATGCAACAAATAAACCACATTCCAACAAGAAAGGAAAATGTCCTAGATCTAGTATTTGTGAATGAGGTGAATTATGTTAAAGAAATAATAGTGTATAACACGGGAATTTCAGACCACAATGTCATAGAATTGATAGTCCATTCCAAAGCAAGTGATCGCAGAACTAATAAAAGCACAAAACTTTGGGAAGGATATGGAAAATATAATTTTTACAGTAAGAATATAAAATGGTCAGAAATAAATGAAGAACTGAATAAAGAATGGAAAAATGTATTTGTAAGTGATAATATACAGGTAAATACGGACATACTGTACAAAATACTGGAGAAAATTGTTGAAAAATATGTACCGAAAAAAAAAAAATAAACAAAAGACGTGCATACCAAGAGACAGAAGGATCTTATTTCAGAAAATTAGAAAGTGGAAGAAAAATCTTGCAAAAGAAAAAAAAAATGTGTGGAAAATGAGGGAAATAAAATGTAAGATAAAAAATGCAAAACAAAAGATTATGCAATCGAAAGAAAATGAAAAAAGGGACTTAGAAGAAAGGACACTTCAAAATATAAAAAAAAAAAACCAAAGTAGGCTACTTTACTCCTATGCAAAAAAGATGAATAAAGGGAGATTAGAAATAGGCCATTTAAGAATTGAAGGAAGGTTAATGAATGAAAAAAAGGAAATATGCAACATATTAGCAGAAAAATATAAGAGTGAGTTCACGCCAAGAATTGCGAATGAGAATAATGAAACAGAAATGAGAGAAGAAAATGTTGAATATTTAACGGATATAGATATTAATGAAGCAGATATTGTCAAGGCTATAAGCGAAATTAAAAATGGATCGGGAGCCGGACCAGATGGAGTTCCAGAGATTTAAAAAAAAAAAAAAACTGCACACACTATCGTGAAGCCGCTTGCAATACTGCTAAGACAGAGTGTAGATATGAGCGAGATATATGTTAAACATAAATTAGCTTATATAACCCCTATTTTCAAAAGTGGATCAAGACTAGAGGCAAGCAATTATAGACCTATTAGTCTAACATCACATATTATGAAAGTGTATGAGAGGGTAATAAAAAAGAAAATACTGAATCATTTGGGTAAAAATAATTTATTTAATATAGGTCAACACGGTTTTGTGCCCGGAAAAAGTACACAAACCCAACTGATAGCACACTATGAAAACATACAAAAATATGATAAATGAAAAAGACACAGATGTGATCTATCTAGAATTTGCAAAAGCCTTTGACAAGGTAGATCATAATATATTAGAGAAAAAAAGTGAGAAAGCATAATATTGTGGGAAAGATAGGAAAATGGGTAAAAGAATTCCTGCAAAACAGAAAACAGATAGTGGTTGCAAATGACGAGAAATCAGATGAAGCTCAGGTAATATCTGGCGTGCCACAAGGTACGGTATTAGCTGCACTGCTGTTTGTTATTTTGATCTCAGACATAGACTATGATGTTAAAAACTCTGTAGTGAGAAGTTTCGCCGATGGCACAAGAATAAGTAGAGAAATTACTTGTGATGAAGATAGGAACTCACTACAAAGAGATCTAAACAAAATATATGAATGGGCGGAGATAAATAGAAAGGTATTTAACTCCGAAAAATTCGAATCAATAAATTATGGAAACAGAGAAGGAATGGTGTATGCATACAAGGGACCTAATAACGAGACAATCACAAACAAGGAACTAATTAAAGACCTTGGTGTAATGTTAAATAGGAATATGTTATGCAACGACCAAATAGCAACACTGTAATGTAAAGCAAAAATGGGAATGTTATTCAGACACTTTAAAACAAGAAAAGCTGAACACATGATTATGCTTTACAAAACTTATGTACGTAGTACACTCGAGTACTGCAATGTGATATGGTACCCACACTACCAAAAAGATATTGCACAAATAGAGAGTGTACAAAGGTCCTATACTGCTAGAATAGAAGAAGTTAAGGACCTTGACTACTGGGAAAGACTGCAAATTTTAAAACTAAACCGTCTAGAAAGGAGAAGAGAACGCTACATGATAATACAAGCATGGAAGCAAATAGAAGGAATTACTGAAAACATCATGGAGCTAAAAATATCAGAAAGAGCAAGCCGAGGTAGATTAATAGTGCCAAAAAATATTCCAGGTAAACTAAGAAAGGCGCACAGGACATTAATCCACTACGCACCAGCATCGATAATGCAGCGACTATTTAATGCGCTGCCAGCTCATCTAAGAAACATATCAGGAGTGAGCGTAAATGTGTTTAAGAATAAGCTCGATAAATACCTAAGATGCGTCCCAGACCATCCAAGACTGGAAGATGCAAAATACACCGGAAGATGCGTTAGCAACTCTCTGGTGGATATACGAGGTGCCTCACACTGAGGGACCTGGGGGAACCCAAACATAAAATAAGGCAATAAGGTAAGGCTCTGGTTCACTTCTACGGTCGTCCTGTTTACCTATCTTTTCACTTGTATGTTTCCCCAGCATTAATTGTTTACAAACACACTCTCTCTCTCTCTCTCTCTCTCTCTCTCTCTCTCTCTCTCTCTCTCTCTCTCTCTGGTCTTCGTCAAATACCTTATCACCAAAACACGAACATGACGGAAGATAGAATTGGCAGGTCGTGATACGAAGAGATTGACGTCTCTCTCTCTCTCTCTCTCTCTCTCTCTCTCTCTCTCTCTCTCTCGTATGGTAAACACCTGGGCCTCTTGAAGATGTTGGCATTGGCAAGGGTATGTAGGGCATTGGGTGTTAGTTTATGGGTACTCTTAGCCGGATGTTGCAAGACGAAGGCAGTAACGGCATAAACAATATCTTTACCATAGATCGGATGTTGAAGAAAGGTAAGTATATTGCAAAAAAATATTTCTAGAGGTAAATATATCTTAAAGGAGTTTAGTAAAGAGAAAAAAGGAAAAAATAAATTCATCATGAAGAATGGAAAGGAGTTCTGTATATGTTTGAAGATTAATTGAATTATGATTTTATCTTAAATTAGTTGGTATTTCCACGTATTTATGATGACGTCATTATGCTTCACACACAAGACTCACACTTACACACACTTACACACACAGACTCACACTTACACACACACACACACACACACACACACACACACACATATATATATATATATATATATATATATATATATATATATATATATATATATCCTCTCCTACGCCTATCTTGAGCATTCAAATCAATACTTCTCCACTCATCATCGACTTGTCGTTTCATAGTCCTCAGCCATGTAGGCCTGGGCCTTCCAACTCTTCTAGTGCCTTGTGGAGCCCAGCTGAATGTTTGGTGAACTAATCTCTCTTGGGGAGTGCGAAGAGCATGCCCAAACCATCTCCATCTACCCCTCACCATGATCTCATCCACATATTGAACTCGAGTAATCTCTCTTATAGTTACATATCTAATTCTGTCCTGCCATTTAACACCCAATATCCTTCTGAGAGCTTTGTTCTCAAATCTACTAAATCTATTGGAGATTGTTTCATTGTCATACCATGACTCATGTCCATAGAGTATCACCGATTTCACTAAACTGATATATAGCCTGATTCTTTTCCTATGCAATTTCACGCGATTTTATTTCTAAATTTGACTTAACCTAGCCATTGTCTGATTTGCTTTTTTTAATCTTACATTAAACTCCAATTCCATAGACCATGTATTAGAGATCATGGTTCCTAAATATCTAAATGATTCCACCTCATTGATCTTTTCTCCTTCCAATGATATTTCATCTTCAATTGCATACTCAGTTCTCATCATTCCTGTCTTTCATTCGATTTATCTTATATATATATATATATATATATATATATATATATATATATATATATATATATATATATATATATATATATATATATATAGTGTGTGTATGTATATGTCTATCTATCTATCTATCTATCTATCTATATATATACACATACAAGTGTGTGTATCTATATCTATACACACACATTATATATATATATATATATATATATATATATATATATATGTATATATATATATATATATATATATATATATATATATATAATTCATATTATAACAGTTGACTATAGTCTGTCATGGCAAACACGTTCCCCTACACCAAAGTCAACCATCCACAAGTACAGAGGTCTACACCAGGCCTCCTTAATCCTTAAACCCTTACAAGTGACCACCTGGAAGCACTAAAAACCTGCCATAAGCCCCAAGAGGGTTAGCGGCTTAAGTATGTGTTACCTTTTTTTTATATAGGTGTAGATAAACAAGATTTGGCCACCCATTATTTAGGCTTAGGGGGTCCTAAGCCTTGTCATTGGGGCCCCCTGGGTACCTGTAAGGATATGGGGGACCATAGTGTACCCTGATACCCCCGGGG
>NC_090743.1:129113189-129115689 GCF_036898095.1 Palaemon carinicauda
AGACATGTCGCTCTTCTTCGGGGATTATACACCAACGTGAGTACTATAAACCATTACAAATACTAGTTAAATATTGTATGCCTTAATTTCATTTATTTCGGTTGTATTCTATGGTAATATGCCTAATTTCCACCTGGCTAAACGTTAAGAATGTTATTTATCCATAGACTAGACCTAAGGAGTGTGATCTCACTTCACTCTATATGAAGAGCGTGCCTGAAGTTCAGTTTGAATTCTCCAAATGTTCCCAAAAATAAATTTATGTTTTGATGTCTAAGATATATCATTCATCTCATATGCCATCTTCATTGCGCTGTCCTTTATATCAAAACATCATATCTCATTTGACTGTGACTACTTTATACTGACTTTAAGACGACGTGGTACTGAAAATAGATTTTAGATATACAATTAACATATGTCTAATTTATTTCTTATATATAACACCCAATTATATTTATTGTAAGGTGTATATCTCAAGATTTACAGATGCAAGGAATCATAGGCCTATTGGGGTGAAGGCATTCATTCTGCAAAAATGAGCTTTGGAGTTGAACGTAGAACTTCATTTGTTTTGGTAAGTTTTTGATTTGATATAATTCATCTTGTAACTGTTTCAATATTTTAATATGAATTTCTCTCTCTCTCTCTCTCTCTCTCTCTCTCTCAATTTTAAAGAATCACACACACATGAACTATATATATATATATATATATAATGTATATGTATGTATGTATATATATATATATATATATGTGTGTGTGTGTGTATGTATGTATATGTATATTTTGTGTGTATGTTCCCTTTGTGAGTGGGGATACCTTAACGTGGTGGAAGGGTTTGTGTATCGCCATAATCAGCAAAGCTGTACTAGTCTGGGCCACCCATACTATGATGGTTTGCTGCGAGTGATCAGACAAGTCTCCCACCATCACCAATCCATACCGGCCAACGTGATGGTGATAACTGGCCAAACCCAAGACATAAATAAGGATATGTCTGAGGCTTGTGTCCTGCAGTGGATTAGAAACGGTTGCATTTGTTGGTTTATATAATATATATCCCTCCTCTTTAGAGAAACCAATAAAACTAATAGAAAATATAGAAGTGTTATGCATAGATAAGTTATGCCTTTTATATAAGTTACCCCTAAAGCACAGTTTTCTTTGTTAAGAAGGTTGACTGTGAAACATGGAGATCAGTTTCCGTAGACTCTAAAGCCCTTCTCGATCCATTTCCTGCGAGGTTACATTATCGTAAATTCGATAACACTCTCTCTCTCTCTCTCTCTCTCTCTCTCTCATGCAGTATGGTTTTGTATTTTAGTATTATCATTATAAATATCTTTCTTTTATTGTTTTAAGCAAAATTCAGTAATTTTTTAGATTTTTCCATCTTGCATCCAATTCATAAGATATAATCACATTTGAATTTACTCATTTACGGAGTTAGATACTTAAAATATGTATATTTTCTTTTCCAGAATTTCGAAATAAAGCTGAAGTCCTTTCACCATTGGGTTAAGTCTTTCAACATGGGTCTAGTTTTTACTCGGTGTGACATCGTTCACTGACCCCAAAGGAGACTCCCTAGAATTGACACCAGGCTTCTGCTAGACTCTGTTACTTGGAATTGTAAGTGTTTTATATTAGTATCTCGTAATTGTAAGTGTTTTTTTTAAGTAACGTCGTAATTGTGTAATTATTAAATTCGTAACGCTTGATAGGCTTAGATTGACATTTTTTTTGCTTTTTTATTAGGGAGAATCATAATTATATTCGTAATTATAAGTAATCTACTTACAATCCTGATTGAAAGTAGTTTATTTGTCACCCATTTGGTTGTTAAGTTAATTTTAAGTAGTAATAAACGGATTTTGAGCGAAGCGAAAAATTTATTTTTGGGTGAGATAGCCATGGCGTCCTGATGGAAGGTTCATCAGGACGCCATGGCTTGAGCCCAAAAATGTAAATATTAAAATGTGCACTCACTTATTGACCCCGGATTTCCATTTAAGTTTTACACTTAAAATTGTAAGTATACAGCTTTCTACTTGTGGCACATCGAATTTAAGTAATGCGACAGTAAATCATTACTAAAACATAAAAATTAAGATCGTTCTCGTGACATGTATGAAGCCTAGGCCTATCATTATTAAATAACTCTTATTTCTAAAACGAAAACGATATGAATTTATATATTCTTCTAATGGTCTTCTGAGTGCTATTAGGTAGAACAATGGTATTAAATCCCCATTAATTACAAAAGCAATATGATTTATCTTAATAATGAGGTATTTTGATTCACTGCACGGCTTCTTGCCTGGGTGGTACTCTGTGTGGACAATAGGTGAGAGACGATTCGGTGTACAATTGTGGTATAGTACACACCTGTGTATAAAATAACATAGTTTCTTTTGTGTGGGCGTTGGTGGTTAGGCTGTGTGTAGAATTTGTAACCATTGCAGTGACTAATAGGTTAAAAGTTTCGACATTTTAC
>NC_090743.1:129123189-129163189 GCF_036898095.1 Palaemon carinicauda
GGAAGACATCTTTGAAAATATCTTCTCACAGTAGACGCAGCCACTAGTATTGCTGTATTGCCAAGTCAAAACGGGATCTATGGAACTTATTTATGGCTCAAAATTCTAAATATATAAGATTAACAATAAAATTATTGTATTTTTAGTTTTTATATATTTTATTTATAAATATATACATGTTTTTATTATTCTATTATGATTAAAAACTATCAATAAAGTAATTTTACGTAATCGAGTAAAGGACATGGCGTTCTGGCAACAAAAATGACGTCACCGACAAGTCAAGCGGACAGCCTCAGCTGGCAGCCTGGCTTGTTTTGTTTTAGGGACGGACGTACTTCTTCTTCTTCTCTGTTATACGTCGATTTCCCCGGTATATTTTATCTCTAACGATGGTGTTGTGTTAAAAAGTGATGCTGAACAACGCAGCTAATTGTTAATTAGTTAAATATCATGTGACAAGTGACGGGAAGCTTTATATTTAAAGGAGAAATGTGATATATTCGCTTGTGCGTGAATGGGAAAGCACTAGCTGAAGAGCCCCACTGCGGCATTCTAGTGGAGCCTGATTTGACAGTTAACCCGTATTATTCTTATTTATTAAGGATTTTAACTTATTTATAAAGTTTAAAGAGTTAATTTGATAATATTTAGTCTTCTTAGTGTCATTATCGTAGGGTGATTTTATAAAGTTCAATATTAGGCCTACTAGGCTAATTGAACTTTTTATTTAATTGTAGGTTTGTTACATTGCAAAATGCTGGTATTAATTTATCGTAGGCCCATTTTAAGAAAATTAGGCCTACCAGTAGAACGTTTTTTTTTATTTGTTTAATTTGATACTCCAATATACTGGTATTTATATAAGCAGATTTTTTATATCTATTTATTAGCCACCAAAATAAATTGCAATTACAAAGAAAACTGATAGTTTTCCTTAGTTAAAAGTATATTTAATTAAAAAAAATATCCTGACAGGAACTATAATAAAACCAGTTATTTGTACTTAAAGATACACAATCAATCTTTCAAAACCGAAGTTATGTGTAGATGTTCGTATTTGAGGCATATAGGCTTTAGGCCTATTGTAAGATTGGCCTAAATAGGACCATTGAAACATTAGCCTACATATGACAAGAGAATCGATTAATTTCCATTATGTTTAGATTATCCAATTGTATAGTCCTATCCTATCTTAGACTTGATTTATGATAGGGTAGGCCTAACTTAATTATTTACTCATGAGTCAAGTAGGCCAAATAAATCACTGGCATAGGCGTAGGCAGACTAAGATATAGCTCATTCATCAGTCTAAATATCACTGCCATTTGCTTTATCATAATAATAATAATAATTATTATTATTATTAATTGCTAAGCTACAACCCTAGTTGGAAAAGTAGGATGTCATAAGCCCATGGGCCCCAACAGGGAAAGTAGCCCAGTGAGGAAAGGATACAAGGAAAAATATAATATTTTAAGAACAGTAACAACATTAGAATAAGTATTTCCTATATAAACTACAAAAAATTAAACAAAATAAGAGGAAGAGAAATAAGATAGTGTGCCAGAGTGTACCCTCAAGCAAAACAACTCTAACCCAAGACAGTGGAAGACAATGGTACAGAGGCTATGGCATTACCCAGGACTAGAGAACAATAGTTATTTTGATTTTTGAGTATATAGAAAATTAATATTGGAAGAAAATATTACTAATTATCTCTTCAAAGAGGAGGATATAATCTGGTATCTCCCTCTCCCCCTCCCCTACCACAGGCTACTTGACACCCTTAAGTGGCCTTTTGACTCAAGTTTAGGGTTTCACTTACCTTATCACATGGCATTCGTAGCCCTCAGAGTTTATTTTTAAGTACTTGAGTAATTTTATTATATTTGAATAAATATGTAACTGTGTAGGTTATTTACTTAATCTTCATGAAATAAGAAACTTATTTTCCTGTGAACTTTGGATTTTAGAGTTTTTTTTTTTAAAGTATTTCAATTTTTCATTTTATCAAAACTAATCAGAAGAATTACTGTCGTTTAAAAAGTCTATTTATGTGCGTCTTGACTTTCACAAACCCATACGAGCTTATTGGTCATGAAGTGAGGCAAACGGGATGCTTTAATCTGGTTTGATTTAAATATTATCTTGTGCAAAATCAATTTCATATTTAGCCCCTTTAATTAAAAGTCAGTGTAAACAGTTGTTAAATGTTCTAGTGATATGTCCTTACATTATAAGTTAACTGTTCTCTAGTCTTGGGTAGTGCCATAGCCTCTGTACCATGGTCTTCCACTGTCTTGGGTTACAGTTCTCTTGCTTGAGGATACACTCAGGCACACTATACCATTTTATTTCTCTTCCTCTTGTTTTGTTAAAATTTTTATCATTTATATAGGAAATATTTATTTTAATGTTACTGTTCTTAAAATATTTTTCCTTTTTTCCTTTCCTCACTGAGCTATTTTCTCTCTTGGGGCCCCTAGACTTATAGCCTCCTGCTTTTCCAACTAGGGTTGTAGCTTAGCAAGTGAAAATAATAATAATGGCATTAAATTTGGTAGTTATTTTAGCATAAGTTCAGTTAGATTTTTAAGTTAATAAATAGAAAAGTTGTTACTTTGGCACATAATATAGAAAAAGAAAGGCCTTTATAAAAGGTAAGCAGAATTCAAGGGTACCAGGTAAAGGAGAACAGAAAGTCTTCAACTTACTAACTTGGTAGGTTCCAAGATGATGTTTGTAAAGGAGGGTTCACACAGTCGAACGATTCGCCGAACACAGTACGACGGACAAGTGTTTGAAGTGATGTTCGAATGTGTGAACAATGTATTCGGTTGTCGAATACGCTCATCGAACGGTTCGAAGAAAGTCTGCTCTCGCCTGACTTTAGTGGGTGGGGCTTCATTGTCTACAAACCTTGCGCATTTGTGGCTGACTCCATGTCTTTGAACAGTTTGACAAGCGAGTTCGTCAGCCGGGTTTCAACAATGTTCGATAATGTAAACCCCGCTTTAGTCAAATTTTGTAAAATTTTGGCCTAGGGTAGGCTTCACCTAACTCGCATGCATGCAATTTTCAGATGCAAAAGTAAAAAAAAAAATTTGGTTTCATGTTTAGAATCTCCTCATAAAATATACACTATCTCAAGTTATTCGCTCTAGGGTAGGAATCACGTGAAATCCTACACTTAAAATTCTCTGGTATATCACTCGTAGAAATATTCCAAGTAGAAATCTACCTTAGAGGTACTTCCATCAGGACGACATGGTTCGAGCCCCAAAAAATATTTTAGGCCTGACCTCAATTGTAATACCTCTGCTATCCCCCTTTTCATAACACTGATTTTTTATTCAGTTTACAGTATATGTTTTTTTTAATACTTCACTTATATGATTTTTAATTTGAAATTGTATTGTTTCTTTTATCCGTATTTTTGGTAGCACTGATGATGAGATTTGAAATGTCGAAAAGTTTGTAAAGAATATGTATGTGGCGACATTAGTATTTGTTTCTCCTGAGAATGAGATGTCTTAGAAATGTCCCCATTTCAAATCTTGTCTTACTGCATTGAATTACTGTATATTAATTACAATATTCATTATGAGTTTTGATACAATGAGATTACAGTATTTATTTCAGTTGAATTTGTGTTTGTATCTCCGAATGTCTGTGAGTTGAGGACCCTCTTTATGTAATTAGTATGGAAGATTTGGGCCCCCTATTAATTAAGCATACTGAGTTCTCAACTTGAAAACATCTAGACATAGAAACACATCCAACTGAAATCATATATCAGATTTTGTATCAAAAGTTTGTATAGTGTAACAAGATGAAGAAATACTGTAAAAAAAACAATATTACATCATTTAATACAGTAAGTAAAATAAAATTTGCAATAACCTGATATTTATTTCATATGAAACAGGACTATTCGCTGACTTTTGTAGCTGGAAATTGTAAGCATTGGAGTCAGGTTAGGTCTACCCTAGGGCAAATTTAACAAAATTTGACTTACAGCTTCTTGGCTCCTATTAACTTTGTAAGTTGAGATTTCTGTAACCTAAATTCTCTGCGTTAGGTTAGCTCAAGTTAGATTGTACCCGTGTATAAGCCCATTCATGTTTGCATGAACTTGCAGTACAAGCAAAAATTAAGATTAGAACCCATGATTGTTTTTGATTGTTTGTAAACAGTACATAGAAGTGCATGTTATGCTATTTATGCATGCTGCATTGATAACTAATGATTTTCTAGCTCTTGATCTCTTATCGCAGAAAGAAACAAACTTCCTCGGAAAACTGGTGAGTGAGGAGATTCGCTCACAGGAACAAAAGCAGCCATGTTTGGTTTCCTGAAAAACGTCGTCGAGGAAGTTGTCGACACTTCCAACGATGAGAGGAACAGGTTGGTGGGGAGTTTTTTTTTTTATTGGTATTAATAATCCAGATTTAACTTTATGTAAGGTTGTTGATGGTCACCGTTATTATACATTACTGTATTTCTGTGGTGATGATGTTTACCTCTGCCAACAAAGTTTGGAGGAGGTTATTGTTTTGAATATTTATTATTTATTTGTCTGTGTCTGTGGACAGGGTTACGTCAGAACTACTCAATGGATTTTTACAAAATTTTCACCACAGATAGGTCTTAGGTCATGGACGACCCCATTAAATATTGAGATGATCGGGACTATAAATCAGGATTTTTATTTTTCATAATTTTAAAGATTTTCAAAAGAAATTGACAGATTTTGATGAAATGTTCAGCACAGATAGGTCTTAGGTCGTGGATGACTCCACTAAATTTTGGAGATGATCAAGATCTGGATTCTAGATCTGAATTTGCAATTTAAAAGATAATGTCAAGACCAATTGACAAATTTTGACGAAATTAACACCACAGGTAGATCTAAGGCTGTGGGCGACCTCTATTAACCATTTGGCTTAGGTCAGACGTCTCTGATTGCTCTTGTTGTAAACGTGTATTTGTTTATAGAGTTTTATATTAACAGCTAAAGGGCTGTTAACTTCCTTAACTTAGTTAGGAGAATTCTGAAGAGCATAATGATATACATAGAAATGTTTAGTATTGGGAGCAGAATCCTATAAAATTTAGTTTCAATTGATAGGGTTTTTTTTTTTTATAACATTTCTCATTGTGCACTAAAGTCTTTATAGCGTTATTATTTAAATTGGATGATTTCATGTTTTCTTAGCAGTAAAATATTGATGTTGCTGACTCATCACATTGGTATTGATTCTCTCTCTCTCTCTCTCTCTCTCTCTCTCTCTCATATTATTGATAAGCACCCTCATGCAATGTTATCAGAGACAACATTGCATGATAGTTGCAACTCCAATTACTTTGAATCCTGGAGGTAAATGTCATGAATAAATGATTTAAGACTCCATTCAGAGTTTTGTATACTCTATCATGTATAAGTTCTGTTTGTAATTGTATAATTTTATTTCATAGAATTAATCACTCTATTTTTCTTTGAAAGCATTGCAGCTTAGTTATTAGAAAGCACTTTGAGTTCCAATATAGATTTAGTTTATCTTGTCCATTCATGGATTAAGTTTTTTATCTCGGCTGATAATGCGTCGGTGGCCCTCCCCAAGTTCTGGCTCTCATATAAGGTGTTGTGGACACCAGGCATCGTGAGCACCCTGCCAGTTCAATGACCCCTCCCCTGTTAAAAGGGTGCTTTGTGTAGCCTTGTTCAGGGTAGCACTGGTTTCTTATCACTTTGAAAGTAGGCAATATCTCTCTCTCTCTCTCTCTCTCTCTCTCTCTCTCTGTGACCCTTGACCTTTTAGTAGGAGAATGGCCAGTGCCGACATCATGTATATATTTAGGTTCAATAAAGTGTTTTAACTGATTGGTCTCTCTCTCTCTCTCTCTCTCTCTCTCTCTCTCTCCTCATAGATTGATATTGACAAAAAAGGATTAGATAGGTAACTATTTTAAGTCAGAGGCTGCAAGGATTTATTGTCAGGAAATCCAACTACTTCATGTTATCCCCAGGTGACCGTATTGATTTGAATATCTGTTGTTTTATCATTGTTTATAATGATGGGTCTTAAAAAAATAGTTAAAGTAGTTTTATTGTTATTTATTATTATTACTACTTGCTAAACTACAATCCTAGTTGGAAAAGCAGGATACTATAAGCTTAGGGGCTTATACAGGGAAAATAGTCCAGTGAGGAAAGGAAATGAAATACAAGAGAAGTTTAAGAATAACAACATTAAAATAAATTTTTAAAATATAGTATAAACTATAATAACTTGAAAATAACAAGAGGATAAACTCTTCAAAATAACATGAAGAGAAATGAGATAGAATATTCTGCCTGAGTGTATCCTCAAGCAAGAGAACTCTAACCCAAGACAGTGGAAGGCCATGGTATAGAGGTTATGGCATTACCCAAGATTAGAGAACAATGGTTTGATTTTAGAGTTCTTTCTCCTAGAATAGCTGCTTACCAAATTTAAAGTCTCTTGTACCCTTACAAAGAGGAAAGTAGCTACTGAACAATTATAGTGCAGTAGTTAACCTGTTAAAAGAAGAATTGTTTGGTAATTTCAGGGTTGTCAAGTATATGAGGAAGGAGGAGAATGTGTAAAGAATAGGCCAGACTATTCTGTGTATGTGTCGGCAGATACAAAATGAACTGTAATGAGAGATGGATCCAATGTAGTACTCTCTGGTCAGTCAAAGGACCCAATAACACTGGCGGTAGTATCTCAACAGATGAATGGTGCCTTGGCCAACATACTACCTTAAGCTATAAATTTTGTGAATTTTGGTTTTCTTGTCATGAGAACTGGTTCTACATTGCGAGTGCAATTTGTGAAGACACTTGAAGGTAGTGTTATGTTATAAAAGGTTCTGTATTATATAGTTCTTTTTTTGGGTAAAATACAACTTTTTATAATTTTTTCACTTTCTTGTGTAAAGAAAAACATTAATATAGTATCCAAATTTATAGACTTCACAAATATAGCAGTTCAGAGTACGCGCAGAAATCAAGCTAATATGGAACCTCCTGGCCTACACAAAATCCTTGACTTCCCTTATAAGTATGGAACTTCCTTAATTGACCTTGAATAGAAATGCCCTCTAAAGAAAGATGCTGGTAATAGGTGTCACTCCCATCTCTTCCTCTTTTTCATTTATGATGGTGAAGTGAATGAAATACTTTTACAGAAGGTCCTCAATTTGCAAACATATGTAGATACAAACACATATCCAATTGAAATCTTAATTCTCAAATATTGTATCAAAAGTTTGTATACTTTAATAAAGATAAGGAAATACTGTAATAAAGCTATATTATATAATTTTATTTCATATGAAAAGGGACTATTTGTTGACTTTTGTAGCTGAAAGTTGTAGGTATGGGAGTCGGTTATGCCTACCCTAGGAAAATTTTTTATAAAATTTGACTTGGAAACGATTCAACTTTCAAACCGTTTCCTGGAACATATTAAGTTTAAGTTAAGGACGTTCTGTACTTTCACGTCAACTGGAGCTTTTTTTCTTCTGTATGTTTTGTAGTGAAATTAGGGTTCTTGGTCAGATTGATTCTCCTGTCGTCTACTGATAGTGTCTCCACCTTCTTTTTAAAACCATTCATAAACTGTAGGTGAAATTTAAAACGATTTGTGACAGACTGGAAAAGCAGTTTCATTGTCAGTGACCAGCTGAAAGTCTGCCTTTAGGATACTATGTAGTTTTGAGAAATATAGAAAACCCTTGTTATTAAAATGGATCAATAGACATTGTTACAATTAACAAAAATTTTGATTAAGTCAAATTCCAAACTTTGCATTTCGCCTTTTTCTGTTTAGTCGTGGTGATTAAAGGATAAATTTTTAGAACCACTTGAATAGCAAATGTGAATAAGCTGTGCTATAATTAATATATGATAGGTATTTGCAGACAAGAAAATTAATTCTAAGGTTGCTCTGCAGTATATTCTTTTTGTTTCAATATGCAGAATCGGAAGAGAAACATAGGATAGGTTAAATGATGGTGTTTTTTAACCCTTTTACCCCCAGGCTATTTGGAAATTTCCAACCCTTAATCCCCAAGGGGTTATTTTTTTCCCCAGCACATTTTGCAGTATATTTTTTTTAAATTGCTCTAACAGCCTTAATTTTTGTCATAGAGAGGTCAGGTTGGTCTCATTCTCTTGGAAAATGCCTGAATTTGCTAAAAAAATGATAAGAAATATGAAAAAAAAAATTTTATAGCATTTTTTTGCAAGGACGTACCGGTACGTCCATGGGGGTAAAGGGATGGCTTTTGTGAAACGTACCAGTACAGTACGTCCTTTGGGGGTAAAAGGGTTAATTTATATATAACTTTTTTCTAAATACTTATGTGTTGCTCAATTTCTCTGGATTAATTTAGTTCTGTCACATAGTTGCTTGACCTCGCTTTTAAAAAGAAGGCATCAGTACATTTCCCTCACCTTTCTAAAATTGACAGGATTGAGGTTAATCAGAAAAAAATTATACAATATGTTGATCAATTGACAGGATCGAGTTTAATCGGAAAAAATCCTATTTTCATCACTTCAAATGGAAAAGACTTTTTCTTTCTTAACTTTTCTGGACAATTCATTATACAGTAGTTTGTCTTGAAAAGCAACTTTAGAATGTTTCTGTAGAGGCATAGAAAAATGTGAAAACTTCTTTTTATTAGAATTCTATACAATTGTCCAAATGCCAACAGTTTTTTTTTTTTTATGTAACGGGGGAATATAACTAAATTTAGAGAATCTTTTTTACGTTAGCTTAGTATTGATAAGCTTAATTTATACAATGATAAACAGACACAAGTGGAAGGACGTGTCTGAGGCCTTTGTTTTGTAGTGGATTAGCATTGGCTGATGATGATAATGTAATGTTAAAAGGGGGTTCCAAAATCTTTTTGAGGTACTGAATCTATATGTTTTACTTTACTTACTTTAAGGGCTGCTTTTCTGATCCTATACAGCAGGGATACCCTACTCTCAACAGGATCTTCACTATCATTTTATCATGTGCATTCAAAGATATTCAGCATTTCACTCCGCATATTGCTTATTTATTGTCAAATCCACACTATCGAAGCACTTAGAGAACAAGAAAGTCTTCCGTTTCCTTTTGAAAGCCTTCAGTCTTTCGGATGTCTTGTGCGAGCTTATTGTATAGTCTCAGTGCCACATATTTAAAGGCTCTAGACTCCCAGAGCCTACAGTAGACATGTATCTAGGTTCGAATAATTTGAAACCATCTGTAACTACTCTCGTGTCAACATGGTTTGTTGACTGCACGATATATAGCAATGCTCTTAGATACTTTGGACATTCAGCTCTGATAACTTGATGGGTTATTATACATATTTTAATCTCTATTCTTGATTTAATAGGCAGCCAGTGTAAATCAATGAATAGAGAAGTGATCCTTTCTCAGGCTGGGACACTTTTTATTAGTCCTGCTCTTCTGCTATGTTTTGTAATTTCTTCTGTTGCGTTGTTGGTAAAATGTGGTAGATGGAGTTGCAGTATTCAATCCTGGTAATAACATAGTTCATCAAAAGTTTCTTTACAGAATGTTCATCTAGGTACTTATTTATAAAAGCAATGTTTCTAAGATGATAATCGGCAGTTTTTGCTACATTATTTATTTGGGCATTGGAAGACAAGTTACAGTTAAGAGATACACCTAGGTCACTAACTTTACTAGATGTCGGGATAGAGTTGTTTTGTTGGGGTGTTCTGTTACAGTAGTTTGTGTGGTAAATGTGATGTAGATTAGTTGGGAAATCACACAGGATAAAAGGCAACTTTGTGGATAAACACAATCAGACTCTCTCTCTCTCTCTCTCTCTCTCTCTCTCTCTCTCTCTCTCTCTCTCTCTCTCTCTCTCTCTCTCTCTCTCATATTTAGATACATTCTCATTGATTCTGGATAAAAGCTCCTTCAAGAAATGTTTTCTTAGAGTTTAAGCAACTGATGAATTACACGCCTAAGTCTGAATTACGAATGCTAATGTTATCCTCCTTGCATCCAGGCAAGGTGGCCAAAATTACGGAGGTCAGCAGCCTTATGGCGGTCAGCAACAGTACGGGGGCCAGCAGCAGCAGGGTGGTGGCGACCTGGTCTCGGGTCTGATTGGAGGTTTCCTCGGCGGGTAAGTTTTGAGTAGTTTGCAGGGCTCCGAGGCTCTTTTTTTTTTTTTTTTTTTTTTTTATAAAATTTAGGATAGACGATCACATGCTAGCTTAATTCTCGAGAGTTTTAAAACTTAGAATATTTGATGTTTTTGTCTAAGTTGTAGCTAATATAGTATATCATCTGTGGCTCATCAGAAAGCTTTCAGGTTTTAACCTATGTGAATTTCTTATTCAAAAATTAAATTTTATCATGTGTGTTTTCATTAGCATTCTGATTCATATATCGGCAATAATGTAAACAGACAATCTGCTATAATAGATTTACAACTTAGAAAGTTTTTGCAGTTATCATGTTCAGTGATACATTTGTAAAATTTAAATTACCTAATCTACTTTGTACAGAGATTTTGAAGTAAGTTTTGATTTGTGAAGGAAGTATATATGTCAAGCATAATATGTAAGGCAAATTTAAATTACTGGTACTTCATAAACATTACAAATATGCTGTAGTTAGTAGGTACCCCATAGATGACATTGTGTGATGGAATTAAGAAGACATTTATTTGGTTCTAATCAAGGCTTATATGGTACATGTACTATGATAATAATGATTATATAAAGTCATTCAATCATATTTATGTTCAAAGTTGCTTTACATCGACCTATTGATTATCTCTTCGAATAAGCTACAAAACTACAACACGGATCCACTTTTTTGTAAATCCAAAGAGTTGCATGTGATTTCTGGAACTGCAAATAAGTAGGTGGTAAGAAATGAAA
This sequence comes from Palaemon carinicauda, assembly GCF_036898095.1. Taxonomy (NCBI): domain Eukaryota; kingdom Metazoa; phylum Arthropoda; class Malacostraca; order Decapoda; family Palaemonidae; genus Palaemon; species Palaemon carinicauda. The sequence goes on from NC_090743.1 coordinate 129,134,147, forward strand.
TTTTATTCAGTTTAGTGTTATTTAAAGGGAGTCCTAAAAGCCATTGGTAAAACTATAGACAGCCCATCACATGAATTCTCTTCCTGTATTCAGTGGTGGTGGGGGGAATCAACCACAGAATACCGGTCAGTATGGGCCACCACCCCAAGGATACTATGGCCCTCCGCAGGGCCAGTATGGGCCACCACAGGGGCAGTACGGGCCGCCTCAGGGTCAGTATGGCTATGGGCCACCACCCCAAGGCCAGTATGGTCCTGGCCCTTATGGCCCACCTCCCGGGCAGTATGGTGGTCAAGGTGGGTATGGCCCACCACAGCAGCAGGGAGGTGGTGGTCCGGACATGACCGGTCTGGCTGCGAACATCATTGGCGGAATGATCAAGTGAGCTTACTGGTAGCAGCCGTCTTGCTTCTGCAAGTTTTTTTTATTTAACAAAAGCCCCTAAATATGTTATTTTTAAAATACTGTACTGTATTAAATAGATTAATTTTAATACAGTGCGGTACAATACTAAATAGCTACAGTTAATACAGCTCTGTACAGTATTGTGTATCTACAATTGTTGCATTACTGTACAGTATCCCAAACTCAAGGGCATTAGTACTAACCCAGATTTTCATCCCCTACAACTGCTAGTTTGGGCTGATGTTGTGCTGTTTTGATTTTACTAGCACATTTGGAGTTTGGTCTCGTTTCCTTGAGTGCTGCTAGGCGATGCGTTACCATGGCTTGGAGTGTTTACCGTTTTGTTTTTTGACTAATACATTGCTTCTGCTTTTGTTTTTGTCTGTGTATATAGTAGACAATACACAGTACACTCAGAGAATGAGTCTGGTTTACGTTAGCCTCACAGTTTATGAATTGAGCAAGAAAGGAAATTAATTTATGAATTGAGCAAGAAAGGAAATCAGTCAAGAATTAATTCTGAATTATTTTAGGAATTGAATTTTAAATTTAGGAATTCTTTAATAATTGTCACATTCATGAAATTGCCATAAAATTGTAGTTCAAGAATCTGGTAAGCACAGGCATGACAAGGAAATGTCTATTGTAAATAAGTTTTACTCTACAGAATTATCGAGAACTAACCAAATTGATGTTTATACTGTATATCTGTATGCAACGTAAAGAAACAATTGTAATTATGACGCTGTTTGAGTGGATTTAACATTATTTATCTAAGGAATTAGAATATTAATAAGTTGGTATGCCATAGTAATAAGTATAGTCTAGAATTAACCCCTTTTCAAAAGGTGCTACTGGTTTTGTGGAGAGGTGAGCTAAAAATTGCGGCTGTCTATATTATAGGTGTTGTAAATTTTTTCTTGGAGATTTGTATAGCAAATATAGAGAATTCTAAATTTCCTAATATTAAAATATTAGGAAATTTAGAATTCTAAAATTTGAGTTTTAATTGTTTAGAAAATAGGAAATATTCGGTATTGTTATCAAGTATGAACTATATTGGTAGCAAGTTTGAGTGGAACTTCTTTCATGCCTCATGGTGTTCCTGATGTTTATCTCCTAGTGAAAGTAAGAGTGTCATTTCCTCATTACACATAGACACACACAAAAAAAGAGAAATCGTGATCTATTGTATGTTAATTATTGCTGCAGTTCTGTTTTTTGAGGATCTTGTCTAAATATAAGCAACACTGCCTCTTAGTATACACAAGATATTAGGCTTTATAGTATTAGATTTAATTTGTTTGCTGAAAATAGTTTTTATTTTACGTTGTGTTAGGAGCACTTCGTTAGCATTTTTCAATTCCGTTTAAACGTGACTAATTAAAATTCTTTCCATTTTACATAGTTATATACACTTGACTAGGATTTTTTAATCCCATTGAAACGTAACTAATTAAAATGCTTTTCATTGTACTGTACATAGTTATAAGGACTTGACTAGCATTTTTCAAATCCGTTTCAAACTAACTGATGAAAATACTCTGTTTTACGTAGTGTTATAAGCACTTGACTAGCATTTTCCAATTCTGTTGAAACGTAACTAAGGAAAACAATAATATTCAATTGAAAGTACTGTATGGCATTTTTACAGTTGTGTAATACTGTGTAAAAGAAGGAACGCAATTTGTTTTTATACACTTATTGTCCAGACTTTAGTTCATTTTGTTACTTAGACAATATTTATAAAATAGGCTTGACATAGATATGAAATAGGCTTTGATATATTCCCAATAAATGCTTGCCTTTGCTATTGCCTATTTCTACTTTTAAAAAGCTCTGCTTCAAGTTTCTTGCTAGTTTCTTTATTTCCGAGCCATGTGTGCTTAATCTATTTTATTCCCCCCCCCCTCTTCTTCAAATGCAGAAGTATATTAGCTGAGGTACAGTATAAGATAGCGATTGGTGCTTACTATAAAAAACCTGAAAGTAAGGTACTATAACACTAAGGGTGTTAGTTGTCAAAATTCAGAAAACGAGGATTATTTATTTGTTTCAGATATTGGGATATTTTTAACATTAAGGCATTGGTACCTTTAAATTAAATATGTATGAAACTTTTGAATGAAAAATAAACCATTTTAGTTATTGTAAGAAACTTTCAAATGCGCTTTTAATTTACAAGGAATGCAATATAGTTCAGATTTATTCATTGGTGTGAAGAAGTCCACCCCTTTTTGGCACTAACTTTACATATGAAGTAGACTTCATTTTACATAGGATACCTAGTGGTTATTTATGTGTTCTTTATAGATTGGCTACGTAACTTTATGCAGATTTACCTATTTAGTAAATGGAGTTTTTGAATACGTATTTGTTTCTTTGCGTTAATTTAATTTTTAAGATTTAAATTTACCAATCTTTTTGTTTCACTAGTGAAGTCTGCTTTATATCTGCATTCTTTGGGTTTATCTTACTATCATTCCTTGCATGTTTGTGTCATGTGAAGAGGGGTTTTCTTCTTGTAAGATAAAAAGAGAAGTGAAGTTATGTCTGCTGGGAGAACTAAACTATTTTTTTTTAGAATAAGCTATCAGGACAGGCTGATGTACTTGCCTTACTTCTGCCTTGTATACTTATAGCTGGCGACAGCTTTGTGTGATTAATATTAGTGTGTTAAAGTGTTTAGTAGTTTTAGACCTTGTTTTGTGGTTTGTTGTTATATATCCATTCTACTCATTGACTATCTGTGTGGCATTAAACTCCTTACGCTCGTTGCACCGTACAGAGGTGGCGGTAACAACGACCCAAATAACCAGGGGGGTCAGAGGAAAAATGATGACATGAACCAGCTGATCGCTGGAATGGCTACCAACTACATTGGTGGAATGATGAAGTAAGTTGTGGCTGGATATTTCTAGTTTTGATGGCGTATATAATTCTTGTCTCAAGTTTTGTGGACCAGGTTATGGTCAATTGTTTCCTTGGCAATCTTCAGCATTATGAAAATCGGATTCATGAAATAGTTGAGTTGCAGTAAGATTTATTTTAATCGCTGTTCAACCTTGCTAGTTTGTCCAGTTGACCTATGCAAACCAGGCCAGTTATTGTGCCAAAAATATAGAGAGATTCAGGCAAGTTAAGGACATTGATATAAGTTAAAAGTTAAGAAAATTCATGAAGTTTTAAGTAATGTACCCATGTCAGTTGAAGGTACTTTAGGAATACTAAAATATTTTGTCTTTTTAGTCAAGGGGGTCAAGGTGGCCAGCAGAGCGGTAATGCAGGAGGAGGAAGCATGATGTCGGGCCTTGCATCTTCATTAATTGGCAACCTTTTCAGGTAACTATAGTCAAATTGCCGTGATCATACCTTTACATGTTTGAATTCCGTTTATTGTATGGTAAAAATTATGTAATGGTAATGGAACGTTACTTTGTAACCTGTGGAATATGAAGGATACATCAGATCCAAATGTCATGCAAATTGTCAGTGTAACTCCTTTTGGTTTTGTCCCATAAATGGAGGTACTTTGTTTAAAAAACTCCTTGTACTTTATTCCAGTGGGTCCAGTGGGAAGAACACACAGGAGAGAACCGGTTTAGACGGAGGCATGGTATCGGGCATTGTGTCCAATGTTGTGAGGGGTCTCAGGTAAAGGAACTTTGTCGAGTTGTACATTATTTTATAAGTTTTTTATTAGCTCAGGATTCGTATTTGCTCTTGACGTTTCAAAAGGTGTTTTGTCCAAGATATGTCTAGCCTCATGAAATTGAAGCTCGAGGTTGCTACAAAATTCTATACCTTTAAACATTACCTTTTGTTTTGTTTCCGCAGGGGAATACCACAAGCCCCTACTGCACCTAGCACTGGGGTCAACGACGACATAGTCGCAGCTGTTACCTCATCAGTCATTAAGGAGATCGTTACGTAAGTGTTGGCTTCAGGTTGCTTGTAACTGCTTTAGATTTTTCAGTTTCCTCTTGTGGTAGAAGTAGTATGGAGGATCCACTTATGGATTTCAATAACAGAGATTCAAAAGTTCAAAGTTGCAGCGAATGTTTTCATGTTGAACAGGCTGACATAAGTGTCTCTTTATAGTTTATATATGAAAGATCTGCTGTATTTCTATGTTACTGTTCATGAAATATCTCAGATTGTTCAATATTTATCATGTAGTTTATTTATTTCCTTATTTAATTTGATTTCTGGGCTATTTTAACCTGTTGGAGCCCTTGAGCTACAGCATCCTGCTTTTCATATTAGGGTTGTAGCTTAGGTAATAATAATAATAATATGAAAGTACAGAAGTCATAAGAGAAAGGCCCAAATAATTTCTTGTGAAGGGGCAAAAAGAAAGACCAAGATCTGATGAAAATTTGTGTGTAAAACAAGAAACAAAAAATAACAATAACTTTCAAGTATGCTTTTCATCTTGAGGGAAATGGGACATAAAGTAAATGTTATTGATGATGATGACAGTCATAAATTTTATAGCTTATAGCTATTTGCATGATTATATGTAGGCAATAAAGATGGTTTTGCAAATATGGTGTAGTATAGTTCCTTTTTTTTCTCCTTTACAACAATAGCCAAGACACCGACGGAAAGATTTTGCAGTCCAACGACCCCAATGCCAACAGTCCCGTCGTAACCAACATAGTTTCCAAGATTGTTCAGAATATAATGAGGTAAATATTGAGGTGGTTAATTATTTAGTTTATTTTGATTATGTTAATGTATAATATTGTTAATATAAACTTAATTTTGTTAATACTCTTATGTTGATTTTAGGTTATGTGGTCAGCATTTTATATATCATAAAATTATTTGTTTATGATATTGTTCAATTGAAACTGGTTTTGATATTAATATTATTTCATTAGTTTCACAACACATTAGGTTACTTAAATAGTCTCGAAGTTTATTGTATATCTACATCTTCAATTGCCCTTTGAATGCCAACCCAAAGCAAAATAATTTGCCAACAAGCCCTAGTCCCTTTTTTCATATTTTTTTTTTTTTACTCTTCTTTGCATAAAATGTTTTTGAGATAGGGCATGATAACTTTTACTTTGGTATAGCTGAATAAATTTCCTTTACGATGATACAAGATTTTGTAAAATTTACATGGATGTTAATAATGGAGAGAAGAAAAGATGATAACCGGGTGTAGAATACGACTGATGGCTCTCTAATGGTTAAAGAATTGATTTTTGAAGATAGATACCATTTTTTAAAAGTGGTCTATACTATCACTTGTCATATTTATTCTACTTGCTTTAAGATCTTCATTTTGGGTGATACTGAATTAAGATGAAATAAGCAGCTTTGTTAAAAACTAATTGTAGCATCTTTTCGTAGGTTATAATCCTTTTTATATAAAGCTCTTTATTAATGTTGGTTCATTTGCACGTGTCAATATCCAATGGCCCTAGAATATAAAATCATTGTCACATCTAAAAGTAGATTTCTAATCTTAATTTCCATGCTAATTAGTAAGTGTGGCATCGAGAGACTAACTTGAAATGAAAAACTCTTTTAGCTCGGAGTCCGACGACAACAGAGTGAAAGAGGTCCAGCAGGGTAACTTGAATAATGCATTTATAAATGCCATCATTACAAGTGTGGTTAAGGATATGATTAGGTAATTCAAGGTTCACTTACTATCTGGTAGTTTGCTCTTTTATTGAGAAATTGAAAATATATAGTTTTTTATTTCTGAAATTACTGAATTATTCACAGTATATAATGGGATAATTTGGAAAGAAACCAATAATTCTTGTGTTAACTTGCGTTTATATTAATGCTGCATATTGGAAAACAGGTAATGTAATAGAGCAACGTAAAGTATTTCTAGAATGTGCATTGCTCCGCATTGTCACAGCTAGATTTATTCTGCCCTACAGTATTTGTTATGCAGCCAAGTTTTTTTTTTCCTATTTTTGCACTGCCATTAAGGTCACTCTCTCCACCAGCCTATATGGATCCTGCAGTTTCTTTTTAATTTTTTTATTTTTTTTTAGTTTGAGAAAGGAAACCCCTTTATGGTAATTGATATTGCCTGAGGTCAAAACTGAGGTATGCTGATTAGGAAGTAGGCTTTCAAACTCAAAGTCACCCCGAGTTCCAAAGAAGTTGGAAACTTTCGTGACTGGTTGGATCGATTTGATTTGATTCTGCATGGACTTCTGTGACTGATTGTGGTCTGAATTTATAACCAACTGTTGAGGTTTAATGGTCGCTCATGAATGACAGAGGTGAGGGACTGGACAAGGCCCTGGAGACTGAGCCTCCACCAAGGAGGGCCAGGAAATGGTTGCTGATAACTCGGCAGTTATACCTCTAGGCTCTCCCAAACCCCCATCCCTGCTCACAACATTGGCGAGGTTTCAGACACTACTAAAAACTACAGAAGTTGAGTGGGTCTTAAACTCTTGTCCAACAGATTGCCAGGAATGAATAGTTCCTATAGGCTATCTATCAATTGGATGGCATTCTAGTTTGAATTCAAAAGGACAGTGATAAGAAAGCCCAGTAACTGGATGCCCTTGTGCCCTGCCAGTAAAAGAACCCAGGACCATAGATGGAGACAGTTTTTGTTGCATTCATCGACACCGAGTCACAAGCTTCTTTTTATCAGATTGCTAATGCCTTGTTTTGTACATGCTGTACGTAGGTTGATCAAACGTCCATGTTTCAGCTACTTTAGTTAATTTTATTAATTTGCTTTTTATTTCAAACAGCAGAAATGCTGGATGTACAAGGGTATTTGTTTATATTTTTAAGTTCCTTTTGCAAGCTACTTGCAGTAGAACAGTATTTGTATTCCATAATATTTTTACCAGCGGCCGTGCAGGCGGCAGTGGCGGAGGGGGTGGAGGAGGAGGAATTAGCGGCGATCTAATTTCTGGCATGGCCACCCAGTATGTTGGTCATTTGATAAGGTGAGTGTTTTGGAAAAGCCTGGGGAAGTATTGGCTCTCTTCAACACCTATAACTCACTAACATTTGCATGTAAGGCTAAAAACCCACCTTCCTATGTAACAGACCAGTTTAATTTTTTAATAGTTTTCTTACATAAAAACAAATGAAATTTGGTTTTTGAGTTTAATACATGTATCTTGGGGTGGTGAAAGGTATTTTTTAAAGTTTTTTTCATTGGCTTCCTAATACTTTTTATTAACACTTTTATTTTGCATGCTGTGTGATGCTGATAATCACCTGGTGCTGTGAATTTTTATCTTTAATACTTTTTTGAAATAACTGCAAGGAATATTCCTTAACTAGGGGCGTGCACAGTTGGTCATAGAAGGAGCAGTTTTTTAATGGAAATGCTTATATCTGCAGCATGCACTGAACCTGCTTGTAACTGCTTTAATTCCTTTAGAAGTAAGTATGAGTAACTGTCTTCAGATTTTACCCAGTTTTTTTTTCTAACATATTTCTAAATAGAAGCTTTTATCAACCTTGTATCTAGTGCTGTACTATATTTCTAACAGTTTCCTATTATCCGTTGCTTTAGTGCAGGTGTTGCAAATAATACGTAAATCTTTAGAAACCTTATGTTTAGGTTGATTTTATCTTATGAATTAATTTATATAATCGGTTAATAAAATTTTGACACAAATATTTTATGCATATTGCTTATGATAATTTCATTCAAGTTAAACCTTTTGAATATCAATAACGGTAGAATGTTGCAATCTGTTATTGCTATTAGAATCAGTGTCATTGCAATACTGTAACTTGCCTCATTGCAATACTGTAACTTGCCATTACAGTATTATTGTTAATTTTTAGTGGTGGTGGTGGCGACAGCAACAAGACCCAGCGATCAGAAGACGACGTACTTTCTGGCATCGCCGCAAATGTCATTGGAGGATTGTCTGGGTAAGTTTTTTTGAAAACTTAGAAAACACTTTACAGTATTTGCTTTGGCCAAGGTGTAAGTTTTAGAGGATTATTTATGCAATAAGAATTTTGGCCATGTTGAGAGAATGGAAAATGGCTGTCTGCTAAAAAAGGTGATGAATGCAAGAGTTGATGGGAGAAGTACAAGAGGAAGGCCAAGGTTTGGGTGGATGGATGGAGTGAAGGAAGCTCTGGGTGATAGGAGGATAGATGTCAGAGAGGCAAGAGAGCGTGCTAGAAATAGGAATGAATGGCGAGTGATTGTGATGCAGTTCCGGTAGGCCTTGCTGCTTCCTCCGATGCCTTGGATGACCGCGGAGGTAGCAGCAGTAGGGGATTCAGCATTATGAAGCTTCATCTGTGGTGGATAATGTGGGAGGTTGGGCTGTGGCACCCTAGCCGTACCAGCTGAACTCGGTTGAGTCCCTTGTTAAGCTGAAGGAACGTAGAGAGTAGAGGTCCCCTTTTTTGTTTTATTTCATTTGTTGATGTCGGCTACCCCCCAAAATTGGGGGAAGTGCCTTGGGTATGTATGTATGTATGTATAAAAGGTCCCCCGCTTACAAACTTAATAGGTTCCAAGAAGCTGTTTGCTAGTCAAATTTTGTTAAAATTTTGGCCTATGCTAGGCCTAACCTGACTCCCATTACTACAATTTCCAGCTACATAAGTCAGCAAATAATCTGTCACATGAAATAAATATCAGGTTATTACAAATGTTTTGCTTACTGTATTAAATGTATTGTTTTTTACAGTATTCTTTATTTTATTACAGTATTCAAACTTTTGATACGATATCTGAGAATTATGATTTCAGTTAGATAAGTTTGTATCTCAGAATGGTTGCAAGTTGGGGACCTTCTGTAATATGTTTCCTACATTTACGCCTTGTCTTAACAGTAAGGTCCTCTCTGTGATATGCTACCAAGTTTATCAATGAGGGAATTCTGAGAGAGGTATGAAAAGGGTATAGAAAATTAGTTGTCTTTTAGGTATTCTCTGTGATATGCTACCATGTTAATCAAAGTTATCAGAGGGAATTTTGATCGACATATGAAAAGGATATAGAAAATTAGTTGAATTTAAAGTGCCAGTCTTTTAAGATTAGATTGAAGTTCACAAAGTATGGTAACACAGTTAAGATTTACGTAGTTTTTATATAGATTTGGTACAGTTCTTTTTGTATTTCCCTTGCTCATGTTTGAATGGGAGATGTGATGATTAAAACCATTGCACAATATCTAGAAATTGGGAGATATAATATAGGAGAAAATTTGAGCTAGAGGGTAATTCAGGTATTTTTTTGCATAAGAATTCGTACAGTTAAGTGTATTCTACATTTGCCCATGTATATAGGAAGAACAAAAATGTTAAATAAGTGGATACGAGAAGTAATGTGTGATCACAGGTTTCGTAAAATCTCTAGCAGGATTTGTAATAGTGAAAGAACTTGGGAGGAAGCTATTTGAGACAATGGCTTACATGTACAACATAATATAAAATGTGCTGAAATTTTTTTTATTTATCTATCCAGGAATTTAATTTCCCTCTTAATATTTTAGTGGTGGTGGCGGTGGTGGTGACGGCTCCATGAGGCAGTCGGGAGGTGCTATTGCATCGAACATTATTGGGAAAATGATCAGGTGAGAAACTATTTATTGAATGTTAAGATCAGGAGAGACTCCCGTAAGGTATGTTTACATGCACACACACTGGTATTAATCTAAAAACAGGTCGCTCCGTTTTCACCTATGATGATGATGGAAGCAGTCTTCTTCAGAGAGGATGCACTCTTCTAATGTGGGAGATATTAGACGTGAAGATACGACATCTATTTCAGGACGTGGATGTGACTTGTTGCTGTAGTGTGAACATCTGAAACTTTCACATTAAATCTTTCTGGTTTTAATAGTAACTTTGTCAAAGTGTGTCATGTACATTATTGTGATTTTGATCTTGTTTTTATTTTGACAGTATCATTAACATGTCTGGGCAATTGTATGTATTAAATCTAGTCAAGTGTTCTAGTCTTGTTGATTAACAATGCATATTTATTTACATGTTTGAAAGGTTGATTTTTTGGATTTATCCATTCTTGTTTAATCTAAGCGTGCTACGTATTTATTAATTTCCTAATTGATATTTCAGAAGACAGGAGTGTAATTATTTATGTTTTGAGTTAAGCATGATTTTAAGGGATACCAATTCCTATCTTTATGATGAAAACATTTCTGTTTTATAAAACCAAAGACGATTCTTATTTGTTTACAAACCCATTATTGTGAGATTACCTTGCTTTTGTGCAACAAGTACGTGCATCATTTGGTATTGTTCTTGAGAGATGCACACGTCGCACAGAGTCCTCCTCACCATTTGGTGGCGTTTGGCTGTAAATAGTGCCTTCTTTGCTCACCCAGGATTGTGATATTTGTGCTTTTATGCTATTGTACAGTCATTTTTCATTCTTGGTTAAATTTCCCATTTTTAAAATGTGTGATACTTTTGGGATTAAAGTAAGTTCTTTGTTATTCACTCTCCCCATTTTGGGTTACTGTAAAGATGCATTTAATTTTCTGTACGCATGTTTCATGCTTTATTCAGTTGTTACTCGAGAATTTTCACTTCAGGAATTTTTTGCTTACCTGATAAGGTGGGGAGTTCAGGTCTCGTAATGTTGGTAATTCTACTCGGTAGCCTTCTTTTGTTATTTCTCGTCATTTTGTTCCGGGTTTCATAGTCAACGTATATCTTAAGTTCTTAATTTTGCCTTTTTTTATTAGTTTTGATATGCTAGTATTATTGTTAATTTTACAAACATTACCAAGTTAGGTCATGCATGGGTTTACATACTTTGCTATAACTTTTTGTTATCCCTACTGTGGTCTGTTTTCGGATTTTGTTTACCATCTTGCAACATTCTCTACCAGTGATTTGCCAGGTCATGCTCATAGCTCTTTCATTGTTTTGATCAGAAGATGCTGATTGCGTAGAGGAGCTGTACAAACCTACGCAATTTGTTGGTTGCTGCTTCAGACTACTTATTCTGGAGTTGTCTCCCTCTTCTTTTCCTTCAGGAAATAGTTTCTATTGGCAATGCCTCAGTGCTACTACCTCTTCCACTTCCACAGAACACTCCAGTTCTTAATTAACTAGAGTTGTCTGCTTGGTGATAAGTTTGTGAATTATTCTTCATAATCATGTCTGTCTCAGCTGTATCTTCCAATGACCCCTCATCAGAGAAGCAATGACGCCTATGCTAACAGTGAGAATATTTGACCCTATTGATACAAATTGGTGCTACTTTTATTCCATTTATTCAAAGTAGGGAAATCTAAGATTAATGGGTTTGTATTGAACATTTTTTTGTTTTTGTCTTAACATTGTTTTTACAGTGGTGGAAATGTATCGTGTACTATATTAATGTAGTTCGAAGCCATCATGTTTAGACAGTAAAGACTTTTCAAACTCCTGAATGTAATAGAATTTAGTTTTCAAGAGTTTGTAGCTACATTTCATGTGTAAGTAATTCTTACTTTTTTTAGAGTACTCTATGGAACTCGTCTTTATGACTAAACAAAACTGTTTGAAATGGTAAATGATTTCAAAGAATTGTTTTGTGTGATTAATGTTCTGCTTAATAGTTAGGGTGTTTGCCTGAATTTTAAAGAAGCATGTTCGTTGTTCTGTTTACTATGTTGAGGCTTTATCACTGTGCTTTGTATATTCTCCAATTTCATAAAAACTTCAACTTGAAACACATTTTCTCCGAGAGGAACAGCGGTAAATTGTACTCCTCATAAAGGTTATTTGAAACACATTGCCTTTCCCTGTGCAGAAATGCTTACAAATCCAGCAGGAAAAACAACTAAAAATACATACGACACTTATCACAATCTGGAAGGGGGACGTGAATTCTAATATCGCCAAAACATCGGAAAAACTTATTTAACTTTAAACCGCTGCTGCTTCTTACCATTATCTGCCAGATTGTTTTATTACTTTGCTAGCGGCATGAATCTTTTGAAATGAAAGAATTTGGAAACTTTTTTTAATAAATACCGGTATTTGTTGATAAACGTCTGTAAACCAAGCTTCTGGAGAAGTAGTAATATGAACATCAGAAGGAAATAGAACGAACTAGTTTTATTATTAAAAGTGTTTTAAAGGCCCCCAATGAAATAACAGCTATAAAAGTTTCTTTAAGAATACTTAAATTCTTCGTTCCTATTCCTTTTATTAATTCTTGGTTGTCATATCAAACGAATGTTTAGAAAGGCAAAATGGCAAGCTAGGTAGTCGCTCATCCTTAATTGGTAAGTACAAAAATGAAATCCACTTTACGTCATTTTTCCCATTCTTATATCTTGGTTTCTACATCTTAAAGTAGAACGGACTCTCTGTAGAGCACATGCCTTCACCAATGCCACTTTTGTTACTATTTGGCACTAGTTTCATGCAAATCGGGTAAAAATTGACAACGATATAGCAAAAAGAAGTTTTTGACCTTTTTGTGAGTTAGACCTTGACTTTTGACACAATCACTCCCATAATCTAATTAGATTGTCCTTTGATCATGGCCAATCATCCCACCAACTTTCATGAGATTTGGTAAAGTAGTTTTTGAGTTATGCGAATAACAAACAAACATAGACACACAAATAAATATGTGCCTATCAAAATTTATACTTTGCAATGAAGTTGGCGAAAGTAATTAAAGAGTGATTGTTGTGCTGTACAGTACTATACATCACCTGTAAACTTGATAATGTAGGTACAGTATCTTTGTATAAAATAGCAAGGTTTTATGTTCTTTTTCGTATTCAGTACGTGTATAGGAAACGGTCACTTTCATAAGGCGAAAATTGTACCTACGTCGAAAGCCCCCTTATGTCGGGTCTCTCGGAACCGACGAACGATGTAGGGCTGGATATTACTGGATATGCAAAACCTTGAAAGAAATTGATAAATATGAATTGAACATTTTTTTATTTTTGCTGCTATTATGATTTCAACCGTATATACATAATAGTAGAAATAGATTATTATTTACTAGGAGATTGATCCAATATAAACCGAATTCAGCTAGTTTTTTGCCCTTTTTTTTGGGGAAGTCAGTCATGTATGTTTTCATAGCTTCTGCATTTTTCTTATTTTTAAATGTCCTGCCCAATATCATGTGTGTGTTATAGGGTTTGCTATATCCAAAAATAGAAACTAATCCAATTTTAACTGACTGTAGGTAGAGCAAGGAAAAAATAGAAAGAATAAATAAAGAAATTTGTTGTTAATTTGTTGCACAAACAGAATGATAGTCTAAAAAAAAATTGATAAAGATATGCAAGCAGAATAGAGGGCAAGATAAGAAGAGTATGAATAGCAATTTCAAGAAATTAATTTGTACTGAAGTCTTTATAGAAACAGTAGCTTTTTAATAGTTAGCTTTTATGGAAGTTACTTAGATGTAGAGGTAGGGCTGATAACTGTGGAATTGTCAGGGTGGCAGTTATAGACATGTTAAAAAAAGTTATTGTCAGCTGAAAAAAGATGATAGAGTGAGCAAAATCTTTTGATTATAGTTTTCAGATAAATTAAATTTTGGAGTATTAATTGGCAATGTTAATGTGTACATATAGTATATGATGAGAAACTGGATTCCAGAGGAGATGGATCTTCTAAAAACAAAAGTATTTATTGTCGTGTGTCATCTGAGAGCTGTGGAGTCTGAAGAGAAAGTTTAAAAGCCTCTCTTAGTCACCAGGGAAATTACTTTTTAATAGGAGTAAGCCTTGATTTTGTGACTATATAGTAAGTATATCATTACTTTCTATTGCAAGTGAAAAGACCATACAATGGTTCTTTTATTTTTATAGATTATTAGGCTTATATGCAGTTTTTCAAAAAGTTAAAACTTTTGGATTTTCTTTCTCTACTTCGATAGAAATATTTTTACCTTTTTTTTTTGGCTTAAAAGGTGAATAGTTGCGGACTCATCTTGTAATTAATCCCTTGGATGGAAGGTGGCAGATATGCCCTTTTTGTAGACATGTATTGCTAACACAGTAACTTGTTAAATCCAAAAGGTTGTTTGTAATCCTTAACAGATTCAAGCCCATTGAGTAATTTGATATACCACAGACCTTTGAAAACCCCAGAGCCCCTAAAATTGTTTGCCATCCCTTCCGGAATTTACACCTTTGGAGATGAGTTCCTTCTTCATTTGATTGACTGTACATAAACCTTGTCACCAACCTGTTTCTGCTACTTGCTTAATTAATGTTCCGTATTTCCTTTGCACGCTTCCTCTTAGCGATGACGACGGGAAAGGTAGTCAAGACGGGAAAGGTAGTCAAGACGGGAAAGGTAGTTCCGATGGTGTTTCAGACGACCTCCTTAAACAGATTGTTACTAATGGGTAAAGTTTTGCCTCGTTCCTTGCCTTGAAAATCTGACAGTGTTGCCAGAAGGTGGCGGGATGTCAGTAGTATGCAATGTTATAGATTTATGCGACTTTTATCATGCATTCCTCCTCAGTCATTTTGATTCTCCATACATGCACTGTGAGAAAATTTTATTCAGTTTCATTACCAGTAGGATGTATTTAAAACACCAAACATGAATTGATATGTTTCATATTTGCCTTGTTTATATCAAAAGTATATTGAGCTAAGCCTTTGTGATCAGATGTAAGCTTCATTAGAATGTGGAATGCTCTTATATGTTTTCGAGTCCTGAGACCTTTTAACAAATTTGAAATAGTCCAAATGCCTTGAAATAGTGTTATGCTAACTTGTAACGTCATACTGTACCGCACTGCTCCCCCCTGGAAAGGCCAGGACCTGTTCCCCCAAATGGACCCACAGCAACAGATTACCCCTCTAGCGGTTTTCCAGGGATCCCGGGCTTACCTGGACTCCCTGGTATGCCCGGGCTCCCTGGTTTACCCGGAGGTGCGCCAGGCCAACCAGGAGGGAGTCAGGTGAGGCCAGGGGCGTCTGTGTACCGGCCAATTGCTGCCATGGCTGTGGAAGCTGTTATAGGGTAAGCACACTCGTCTGCGCCAGTGTGTATGAGTCTTGCATGACTGTGGACTGTGGTGTATCTCTCTCGGAGTAGGAGACCCTTAGTAAGCATATTTTGTGACTGTAAATCTTGGAGGGAAATACCCATATGCTATAGACAACAAGACCCTGTTTTGGTTACTGCACCATCTGTTACAGGTAGCAAATTGTACACCCCATCACCTTGTAGTAGAGATAGTTTTAGCCTTAAGTCTTAATGTTAGATGTTACCATCTGCATTCTTTGGTGTTTGACTCCTATTGGATTTCATAGGTCTATTAGCTACTTAGATGATTTATGGGCTGAGGTAGATGCAAAGAGCTGCAGTCGTACGTAGATACTCCTTTGAATAATGCTTTTAAACTGTAGTTGATTAGATGGAAAGGTCAGTAATCATGGGGCTTTTTATAAACTTGCTGGGTAGTCCAAAATCACGAAAGTGTCGGAAAGCGTGATATCAAGCTAATCGCAATTGATCAGTATAACACATTATGAATATTAATTAGAATTGATTCTTTAGCCTTTAATGTAATTTTGAGAATCTTAACATACTGGTTGTGTTGAACTTTCGATAACAACAACATTAAAATCAATGAAGATATTTGCAGTTTGTCAACTTGTAGAGAGTAATTAGCATGATATCTTTCCAAACCATTCTTTTAATCAGTAGTTTATAACTGTGTGGATGCATAGGCATAGCTACTTAATATCCTTAGGTGTAATTTTATTTTTTTTTCTTAGAAGATTTGAGTTCTTGCATGCTACATTGTTTCATTCTCCTTTTGGTAATATGTTGACTTGTTTACTGTACAGTATTGACTTTAGTGTTTGAGATATATATCAGATGAAATACATCTACCAGATGCATTTTTTTTTTTTTTCATGCACCAACTTCAATTTTTACAGAATATTTGGTGTTTTCTTTAGTTTTTACATTTAATTGGTCACTACTTGAAACTATTGTTTTAGTTTTGAATGTTAATTTTTAGGCATGCAGACTTCACATACACATGCACACATTTGCATTGGAGTTATTCTGGGAAATGTTTGATGTTGGAATTGGAAAAGAGGGGCTTTTGTCTCGTAAAGGTCGTTATTATGGGAAATTCAAAATATTCATTTGTCATTAAAAACTTTATTATAGTTTTTTGTCTATGTTAATTAAAAAGTCTTTAAGATTTTGTCAATATAACACTACTGTATGACTACTTTTTAAATTTAAAAGATTTTTTTATACTTTTAAGTTGTAAATTTTCCTTGTTTTTAAAAATTCAGTAACTTTTTCATGGAAATTTAACATTTTATTTTCCTAGTCGCATATGGGTATTTCCTTATCCAAAGCATTTGGCAACATATTGTTTAAAATAAGACTTGAATATACTACTGTATATTCTGATTGAAATTTGTTTGGAAGATTTAAGGGGACCCCAATATGAAGTTTTTGATTTAGCTAATATGTTATAGATTTCTCAAAACCAGTTTCTAATAACATCATGAAATTTTGAGATGGCCAGTATATTTTTCAAGACAATGAGTAGCTTATCCTTTTGTCATCAAATACTTTATAACTACGTTGTATATGTATGCGGAGTAAGGTGTAGCTTTATCTAAAGTCATATTGCTCAAAGTTTGCTATGGAGCAAGTATTGTAACTTCTTTTTGGAAAGAGTACAGTATATAAAAAAAATTTTCCTGTTCCCAAGTATGTTTTTCCTCGTTGTTTGCTTTCAATTTTACCTTGTAAATAATAAGACGAAAGATATGTTATCTGTCTAAAGTGATCGTCAGAGACCTTCGGATATTTTGCTACTCAAGTCATGATCCTCTAATTCTTTGTGTTAATGTTGCAAGATAGAATGATCAACAAACAAACGGTTCTTGAAAGAAAAATGGTAATCATTATAAAAAAAGATTCTGGTGCTTAGTAGAAATTCTGAAGATTTAGACCCCTCCACTAGAAAATCCTAATACAGTACATAATTCAGTACTTTATATTCATAAAGCAACACTATCGTGTGTGCATGGTATATGATGTGTGCATTGCAGGTTTTTGGTTGTATTTTCTCCCTATTCATGTCTTTTTGCACAAATGATTCCATGGTTACTCCCTTTCAAATTTGGTAGCGCTCAAGGAATTCACGTGTTCTGTATTACATCGGTGTCTGTAAATTTCTTTGAATTTATTCAGTTGATTTATTTAAATTTCTTGGGCATATTTTGTGTCGTTGAAGATTACCCTGTGGTATGGCAGTAAAGTTTCTGTAATCTGATAGATTTCTAATTTTTGAGCTTAATGCAATGCTGTAGTTGCCTTCCACTTCTTAAATGCTCTGGGATTATTGCCAATATTGGAAAGTTGATGAAAAAGAATAAGCGAGTAGAGTAGTAAAAAAAATGCTGTACTGAAATGGAGGGAATAAGAAAATCTCGCCATGTTTTGAACACAGGAGTTCTGAGCGTTTAATTGCTATCTTGATTTCAACCAAGGAAGAGTAGTAACTGTACTAGCGTTGTAAAGGAGAGCTATCTCAAGCTGGTTCATTGTTGCTATTGACCATTTGGGTTTATAAAGTTAAGCTTCTTGAGTAGTTCTCTATAGAAGATGCCTTACTGAATCATGTATTTAATGTTCTATGGATTGTAACCCTGGTGTTTTTAATTTTCCTTTATGAAACAATACTGATATTCAAGTGGTTGCAACAGAAATACTCATCTTTAGCAACTTTCTAAATTTCCGCAGCAGTTCCTTGTAACGTAAACTGCTCTGCATTTGATTTTTAATTCATTGTTGGATAATGCATGTAGAATGTAACTGTTTCTGAGGTGTTGGTTCTTGGGAAATGTATTTTAGGTACAGTACGCAATTGTTGAGAAATCTTTAGCAGGTCCAGGAATTAAATTAGTTCTCTACTCTTTTACACTACTGTGAATGTTCACAAGTAGCAATGCATTATATGAGCTTAAATTAACCTAATGCACAAATATATAATCATATATTTATCTTATATCTCTAATAGCCATGTACTGATCTATTTCTGTATGCTTCTAAAAAAATAAAGCATAAGAACTGACAGGGTCATTACTAGCCTGTCGACATATGTGGGGATAATTTTTGGGAGTTGACTGATGCTCTTCACATGCAAACAAACAAAAAACTGAAAATGCTGCCAAAGTTGAGTAGGATTATTAGACTTTAAAAGAATTTATTCTTGAAGTGTTGAAAATTAGAACTTGAGAAACCCTCATAGACTTTAACTGCTATAAGATTATAGGTCAGTAATGATCTTATTCTGCATAACCCTTTCATTGCAACTTTTCTTTTATAATCCTCCCTGATATCCTTTTTGTTTGAAAAATATTTGTTATGCCTTTGTGGCGCTCGATAAACAATCGGGACGTTCATGTTCTTAAACGTACTTGTGCTCCATCGTTTACCTTTTGTCTGATACCCGTGAAAGTTTAGAAATTTTTATCAGTTGGGTAGATGCATTTAAATAATTGATAATAATAGCTAACATACACTGAGGGACATATCCAAAATACCATAATATATTATCCCAGATGCATGTAAAGAAAATGTGTGCATGTTTGATAGCAAATGTATACTAAGAAAAATGAGAACTGATGTTTGGGTGAAGAGCAGATGACATTATGGGATTCTGCAACATGTATGATCCCATGGTGGCCTTCTGAGAAAGAAGATCATCAGCCTATACTGATAAGTATTAAACAGTTCATAGTTCAAAGGTATGAGAAGAGTTGCTGCTGATCTTCTCTAGGAAACACTTCAACAGGATTTTAGGAAAGTTCATTAATCCTTAACAAAACAAAGATGAGCATCAATCATTGTATTAAGTATCGTTTTGAGATACAAATACAATTTAAGGGATGTTTTGTCATGGAACATTAGGCTGTTCATAAATTTGAAAGAAGAGTGAACTAGTGATAAATTTGACACCCATAACAAAACTTTGTTTCCGTAGCAAGATGTAGTTGCATGTAGGTTGCACCAAATAAACATTAAATACTCTACTGCACTTGACTGATGTTTTATTTTATATAGTGTGTAAAGAGCCCCTCTTGTAGTGAATGTTATGTAGTTTCATAGTAATAATTATATGGCTAAATGAGTACAGTATATAGTATTGTAGTTTAAATGAAAGTTGGGACAGATAATTATTGGTACTGTAGATGTCTCTTCTTTTTCACCTTCAATTTATCAGCATGAAATTCTGTAGCTGAAAGTAACTTCTTGAGGTTATATATGCAGATGGTATCACAACCTAAGGGATCGATTTAAAATTGCCTGAATTTTTAGAAGTACTTTGTTTTTTCTTTTGAAATTTTCTATCCAAGATTTACTCGCAAAGTGTGTGACACTTTCACAAAGCAAAATAAGTAATACACTTTTACGATATAGTGTTTTTGCACATCGTGAAGGACACTTAAACATTTGCGCACACAGTTTTTCTCTTTATTTTTTTCGTAAATTTGGGGTGCAAGTTTTTGAACTAATTCACATGGAAAGCATAATTTAGATCAATTTTCTTCATTCTTATTTAATAATTCAATTTATTTGATTGTTCTGAAGCCATTTGATTGTGGTATTTGACATTTTTAAATCTTCAAGATTCAATATTATTATCATTATTATTATTATTATTGTTATTATACAACTACACCTAATACCTACCACTATTGAAATTTTGCCTCGAGTAGAATTTCCGTAAGCCCTTTCCAAGAAGCATAAAATTAAATGGAATACAATATTTCTGAATTTAAAATAAGTCTGAAATTGGAAGAATAGAGTCTGGAATAGAGTCTGTGTGAATGCCTTTTGGAAACAACATTGAAGAAATTGGAGATAGCAGAGTGAGGGAATTGATACCTTTTTACTCTTGGTGAAGATTGTTTTTGGCACGTCATATCAAGTTGGTTCCTATTATGTGAAGTTACAGGATGAAAGTTATGGGATTTTCAACAGTTTGAGGATTAGGAATGCTGATGAAAATGGTAATTTTACACTTTATCATTTATAGGTAGATTTTGTATATGACTTGGAAATCTGGACGGAAGCGTAACTATTAAAAGAGCCGTAAGAAATACTACATGACTGCATTCTGAGTGTATTAAGGACATCGTGAGTCATCTCATAGAGAGAAGCAAGGCAAAGGCAACTTGATAATTATGGAGGCAAAGAGAATAAATAAAGCCTTGGTAAATGCCTTTTTTGGTGCTTTGCATTAAGAATTAAAAGCTGTACATGGGTCATTTATATGAGTTGTTCAATGAACCCATTATCAGTTACACAAGAAATTGTGGTGATAAAATATCCTCCCTTAGTCATTAAAAAGGCCTTGATCTCTTATAATAACTACGTACTAGAATTTGAAAAGTACAGTACCTACAGTAAATATTCTTGCACATGGTTTAATGAATGCCTAATGGACTATGATTTCAATGTCATTAAAACAGTAAAAGTCACTTGATGGCATTATTGATGATAATGGAAAGTGGATCACTCGTGAAAGTATTAATTATATTAAATGAGGCTTTCATAATACTATGGATCTCCAGAACAGAAAGTTCTATTTTTTATTGCTTCCATGTCTTATAAAAAATATTCTTCTAATCACATAAAAAGGGATACTTCGATAAACATACACTCCAAAACTTTTTGATAATCGTTCATAAATTGCTGAGATGTAATGTTAAACACATTTTGTGAAACTGCTCAATTTACCTTACACTGAGAACTACAAAGACTTTATCCTGTTGCCAGAAAATAAATTTTGAGTGGTAATGGAATTAAAGTTTGAAGGTTACATGTAAAAAAAAAAGTATTGATGGATGATAGCTATTGAACCTTGAAAAAGCTTATACTCTTTAACTTTTGTATGTGAATCTATTATTAACATGAAAATAGACACTTTACTGAGGTTTTTATGTAGGAACAAAATATATTTAAGAGAAAAGTTTCAGATATAAAAAGATATTTCATAAAAGAACAAATAATTCATTTTACACACCATATAATGGAAGCAAAAGTAAACAGGTGGAAGGCTTTATAGTTTTTGTAAATACTGTATCTTCAAAAAGTCAGTTTTACATCGAAACCTTGTCCAGCAAGTACTGTTCCACCTTCAGAGCTTAGATGTCTTAATGAATATCTCTCTAGTCAGATCTCCTTTGAAATAGATTGTCCGAATATCTATGTGTAGCTCTTAAAGAGAGTTCCTATCTACTTTATAATGTTTCAAAAGCCATGCTGTCATTGAGTCACGTACCTCTACAGGTCAGCTTTACTTGTAGCCTTTACGATAAACCTTTGATTCTTTGGAACAGTTGCAAGTACCCAATGAAAACAATTGGGAAAGAAACCCCTTTCTCTATGCATTAAAAACTTCTTGATTGAAGGCATTGTAAATAGTTTTAGTTTTTACTTAATTTCCAATTTGTTTCTAGAATGTTAGTCTGCTATAAGCAATTCCCTTTGTTTATTCTTCCTCATTTTCTCTAATTTCGTATCACTTATGTCACTACGGCACTTTTCATTGTAGCGTTGTATTGTGCAAGGCAAAGAAACTATTATTGTTTTTATCTTGTAATAAGCAGGAATTACTGTGAAACTTCCGCATGCTTCTTTATAAATTAATGTGTACAAATTACATTTATTTTACATCTACTCTTATTTTTTTCACTATATATTCACTTATTCTTCACTGTTGATCTGCTTAGTCTTAAGTGTTTATTCTATTCTGTTCTGAAGTAATGTGTTCTATATTTTGCCTTCTGAGATAGTTTATGAAATAGAATTATAGGTTCCTCAGAGGAACTTTTTTAAAACCCTTTTCTTCTACTTCTGTTGTATCTCCTCTTAACCGGATTCCTCACTGCAGCAACAAGTTGGGAGCGGGAGTGGCCGGTGATGTTGTCAAGGAAACATCAACTGATGTTTTGGCGGAAGTAATGGAGGGTGCGATGTGAGTCACGGTTTTTGACGTTAGCAGAGTTGATGTTCACCAAGTTTAGAATAACTGCATGACTCTGGGAATGATCCAACACCTTCGATAGAAGTTTAATGAGTAGTCGTTTATTGTCAAGTCATTTAGAAATGTGGAATTCAGCTGTAGCTAACACTTTATATTCAAAGCTATTGAAACAGTTCGAAATTCTCGTATGATATACTGTATTTCACATCTTAAAAAGAGTTAATTTTCAAGTGTCAAGAAATTGTACGTCGCTTTTCAAACACTTTTCGTTTGATAGCAGCTCTCTCTTTAATTGTATATCACTTCTCCAACACTTTTAGTTTGATAGCTCCATTTGAAATTGTTGGATCATTTTCAGAGGGAAATATCCCTTGCGAATACCAAGTGCTGGTCACACTTTGGAGTAAGTAAGACATTGAAATGTTTTTCATGTACCAACGATAACAGAATATACATTTGACCAATTTCTGTTTCTACTTAAAAGTAAGATTTATAAGTGCATTTAATTGGCATCAAATCCTATTGCATTAAATGATTATATAGGATGTGTTTTATTGACAGGCAAGCACATTACACTTTTGTTAAAGAGTTTTATTATTTGTTGCCAGTTGCATGCACTTTAGACAAGTGTGTACTTTACAAGAACATCAGTTGAGGATAATCATTAACACCTCTAGTATGTATTTCTCTTAATTTTTTTGTTGCAAGTACATGTACAGTATTTTATGCATCTATTTTCTATTAGTTTATTCTATTTTTTGAAAGAAGTTGATCTTGAGATACGGTGCCATTCATATGTCAACTTCATTTTTAAGATGTACAAGTTTTAATTCTGATTTTTTTCAGTATTGGTAATTTTAGTAATTACAAATTTGATTCGTTGAATGAATTTATATTTGAACTGTAGTGTTGTGGTTACTTTGAGTTTGCAAATGTCTCGTTTTTTGTGCATGAACATATTTATATTTCCTTTAACTTTTTATTTGTTTCTTTGAAGAGGTGAAGAAAATAAGATCAGTTTGGTCTCATTACCCTCGGGTTTTACTGTTATAGAATTGATACTTTTTATTCCTTAAATTTTTTGTTTGTTTCTTTGAAGAGGTGAAGAACATGAGGTAGGTATGGTCTTATTACCCTCAGATTTTGCTGTTATTAAATTGAAAATCTTTATTTTATATGTACTGTAGTTCCATGTTATGTAATTCGATATTTTCTAACTCATTGTTAAAATATTTCTTTATTACCAGGTATGAAGACATTCCATAATTTTAATGTATTAGATTTATAACAACAATGTTTGGAAGTTCTTCAATGGTGATTGCAGCTTCTTCGTAGTTTTATTTCTCCTTTTTTAATATCTTCTTCCAAGTCACCTCGACTAGGTAGCACGTGATGTATCCCAGAACGTTTAAAGTTTGTTTTTCTTTCAGGAAAAAATTGTCCTCTAAATTTACTTGGTGACTTACGGTAGTCCTACTTCCGAAGATTGATGACTTACTTTTATTGATATTGTATGTACTGAGATTAAGTGTGCCTAGAGGCAACTAGGTGTTATGTTCATTACTGTAGTTGTTGGTAATTATAGGAAACCATGTATTTCATTTCATTGGGGGTAATCTTTCAATATTTTGTATCTTTAAATGAGAGTATTTCTGTTAAGTGTTTTCCTTGAACATCACCATCAATAATGCATTTTCTTAATGTAGATATTTGAAGACTTTACTTTGAAATTTTGTTGATAGGACATGTTGATTTCAAAACATATCGAGAACTATTTGTTAACTATTTTTTATTATATTTTTTATGTTGATAGCTATTTCACTGAAGTAAATTGTTATATACTTTACAGTAAAGAAGGTTCCAACTTACGAACTTAATTAATTCCAAGAAGCTGTTTTTAAGTCTAATTTTGTTTGCTTTAGGCCTTAGGTAGGCCTATTCGAAATCACATGCCTATGACTTCCAGGGACAAAAGTCAACGCATAGCCAGGTTTCATATGATATAGATATCAGGTTAATACAAATGTTGTTTTGATTACTGTTTCAAATGATATAATATTTTTTTATTACAGTATTTCTTTTACTTATATTTGTTATTTTCAGTTGGTTTTGTATAAGTCGAATGTTTGTAAGTTTGGGACATTCTGTATCTGACTAATGGACGTGACTTGCGACGCTAATGTGACATTTGACTGATGACTTCAGCTGTGACCGTCATTCCTGTACGTACTTTGTTCACGACTGTAATCATTACCTCATATCATTGCTGTATCATTACATTTGTAATCGTCTGTATTATTTGTCAAGTAATGGATCATAAACATTACATTTTACGAATCCGTCTATTGTTTCAAATGTGATTTCATAACCCTGAGGTATTTTCTTTCAAGGGAAAATTGGAGAATTCAGAACTGAACAGATGAGCGTATTTAAGTGTGCATATTTTTTTAATAATCATTTCCTGTTATTCATTGCTATAATATTTATTATGATTTTAAAATTATTCATTAATTGTTTCAAATTAAAAGCAGAGTTCATTATGATAAGTAAAGAGGCCTTAGCATCATTTTAAAAATGTTCTTGTATCAAAAACAATTGTTTTGTTTTATCAGAATTTTTATTTGTTATAAGTTTGTCCATTTTGTCTTTATTTATTAATTATGTTAATAAGACTACAAATTCATACTTTTCTCAAATAATGCCACATTTATTTATTCTTGATGATTCAACACTGATTCCCAACCTTTATCCACTTTAGGGGTCACCAGTTCTCCACTAAGGAAGATGGAGAGGTCGTCGAGAACCTGTCCCGAAGCCAAGTCGATCCTACAAAACACCGCATTCTCCCGGATGCAGGTTAGAGACTCGCAGCCTGGTTTGTGGGAGTTTGAGTATTTTAGTGTGTGGTATTTCCAAGTTTGACAAATAAATATGAGATATTATTTCAGACTGTAGGAAGGTGAGAAGTTCGAATATTTAAGCTTGGCATAGATTTGATGATGAAGGAGTGTGTGTGCGTGTGTGTGTGTGTCAGTTGAATGAGAGGATTTGTAGTTCAAGAGAGTATTGATCATGCGAGAGAGAGAGAGAGAGAGAGAGAGAGAGAGAGAGAGAGAGAGAGAGAGAGAGAGAGAGAGAGAGAGAGAGAGAGAGAGAGGAAATCAGTCAGTCGAGAAATCATTGATAGAAAGAGACTTTAAAACAGAGACACTCGATCAGTCAATCAAGATAGAAAATCAATCAACCCAATGTTTTGAGGCAAAGGATTAAAATTAACAGTGCTATTAGTAGAGCAGTTTCAGTGCTGTTTCATAAATAACAAAAACCGTCTAACCCTTTTTCCAGGCTCTCTGATTAACTCCTTCATGACGAAGGGCGCCTACCACCTTCGGAATCGCCTCTTCGGGAAGGGAGGGGAGGGAGTTCAGCGTCAGCGGATCAGCCCGGCCCACTCGGTGTTCAAGGTGAGTACCCAAGGATAGATGTTTCTTTTATCACATTTTATGCCTTATTTGTTGTAGGGAAAGAATTTTTATATAGATTGTATTGTAAAGGTAGATTTGATATCCATAGATTTTGTCAAATTCTTTTGAATGCTGTCGTACTTTACTGTACAACATTCAAGAAAAGCAGGAAGTACTCCAGCTTTTAGCAAATGGAGAATTTGGGACCTGAAATTTTATTAGTGTATACCCTTCTGCTAACGGAATGAATAAACCTTGTATGCAGGCAATTTCCCTTCTGTGTAGTACAGGTATATTGTCACTAGGGTCATATGAGTCTTGCATTGATTTGAAGAAAAATATTTGAAAAGGCCGCTGAGCCCACTACAGGATTCGATGCTATAAACCTCCCATGGACAAAAGGAAAACAAAAAAAGTTATAATCCACTATATTTAGAGATCTTGGTTATTGAGGGAAAGTAATAGGTTCAGAAACCGCTTTGATCAGTAGGCCTCTCAGGTGAAGATCAGAGGAGCAGAGTAGAATCCTTGTAAAATATGAGTAACCCCGTGTTACCCCATTACTGGGCCATATTGCCAATATTCATAAATCTAATCCTCTTGAGATTATGTGCGAGTAGTATATATTTTTTTATTGTGAAGTTTTTAGTTTATTTCTAGGTACTTCATGTCTTATACTGTGGTTCAAAAGTTTGTTGACTTTCACCTTTTTTTATATGTACACCTGTACTGTAATACTGTATTGTACTATTCATGTTATGGTTACTGTAAAATGATAAATTTGTTCTGACAGATGGTAGTTATTTTTTCGAATGCGATAATACCCCACCTTATGTCATGAATTAGTTCCAAGAGAAGAGACGTACTTATATTACCGACATAGGTCGAATTTAGTATAGGCCAGGTAAAATAATAGATAATGATAATTATAATGATTGATAGATATTACGGTTGATTTAAAAAAATATTGTACAGCATTATAATAACCAAACTACACTAGAGGCACCTCTGTATGAAATATGCATCAGTTGATCACGCTTTTTGACACTTAGAATTATCATAGAATATGACAGTCGGGGATAAAATGACATGATGTACTTGACATCAAGAACTTTGATATGCTTAAATGACCTGTTGGTTATGTATTTGTGTTATGCTTGTTTATGTTGAGAGGAAAAGAAATCTGAAATGGACAAAGGTGGAGAATTGGTGAGACTAAATTGATGACTAATCATCTGACTTGAAGGAAGAGAATGAGACAATGTCTTGTAAAAGGGAAGAGTAGTGTGAGAGGGGAAGATAGGTTAGTGGGGCCCCTGGTGGGAGAGAGGGACTGAAAGCCAGATGCTTAGAAAAATAAGGTTAAACAAGTTTGTACTGATTGGAGGAGAGGTTTTTTAGGGATGTGAGTGGAATTGGGTGAAGAGATGGGATAGATTAAAAGTCTGGTTAAGGAAGAAAATACATTACACTAGGAATAACATGTGGAGCAGACTTGACTTGTTACAGATTAAGAATGCACAAGATGAAAATATAACTATTAGTCTATTGTTTTTTTTTTTTTTTTTTTTTTTTTTTTTTTTTTTTTTTTTTTTTTTTTTTTTTTGTCTCAAGAAGTCTTAGAGTGAAGACATTTTTATTGATGTTACACAATAGAAATACTGTAATGCTGAAAAGACTTGAATTAGTGCCATATATGTCTAAACAATTGTTTTGGTGGTGGGTGTGTGAATCAACTGTCTTTGTTAACAGGTGGGAGTGGGGTACCTGGGTCGGTTGAGGTCATAGGCATGCCACCCATTCCATGTTTTTGTTTGCACTTGAAACTGGTAATAGAGTTGCCCTTGAGTGCAGACTCTGGTTTTTGTATCTAATAATTGTCGGTGACAAACATGAACAGAAGCCGATATATACTTTGCTTACATATGTATGTAAATGCATTATGTAGCTACTTGCATGAATGTGCATTATTACGTAAATGTAAAATATTGAATAATGTAAAAGAAAAAAAAAAAAAAACATGGTAAACCAGGTAAAATTGGGAAAGAGCAAAATTTTAGATTCTTCATAAAAAAAGTTGTTTAAAGATACTTCAAAGTTCATATATAAAGTATATGCAGGGATGTTCTTATTTATTAAGACATGACTTTCAAAAGATTTCTTATTTTTCTTAATTAGATACTAGATATAATTTCTGTCGCAGTAACTTTGAAATTCATATCCTTAAAATTTCATGAGTCATACAGGAGATAAAATCGGACTTACATTGTACAACATTCGTGAGTTATATCTTCCATTACAAATTCTACTGGACTTATCATAGTTAAGCCTTATGGAACCTTATTGAATTTGTAAATACAAAATGATAAGAGGCCAGGATAGATTTTATAACAAGGAAATGCTTTATCAACCTGATAACGTATATACTCGCGCTAGTGTGACTTCGTGCTTGTAAGAGCAGTGCCTCGTAAGGCGTACACGGGTGTTATTCAAGACTCGCTGGGCTGGTGCTCGTTGAACGATTATCTCATAGCTACATATTTTTGTTTGGGTTTTATTAATAAGTGAATAGATATTTTTATACTTTGACAATTATGCTGTGAACTAAAGAAAAATAACATGTTTTCGATTTACGCTAATTGTTCGATTAAAATATAACATCTCTATTTTAGTTGTAGTGCCGTATTGTAATGGTTAAAAGTGCTGACATTGCTAATTTTGGTGGATTTTTCTAACAAATAGAGTTAAGGATTTTTTAATATTTTAATTGAAAGATTTAAACAAAGGTTTAATCTTAGATTAGTTTGTCTAAGCATTTGGAAAGATTATATTTAACTCTAGGTAAATGAGGAATATATATATATATATATATATATATATATATATATATATATATATATATATATATATATAATCTAGATATATACATATATATATAATATATATATATAATATATATATATATATATATATATATATATTATTATTATTATTATTACTATCCAAGCTACAACCCTAATTGGAAAAGCAAGACGCTATAAGCCCAGGGGCTCCAATAGGGAAAAATAGCCCAGTGAGGAAAGGAAATAAGGAAATAAATAACTGAAGAGAACAAATTAACAATAAATCATTCTAAAAAAAGTAATGTCAAAAGAGATATATCATATATAAACTATTAACAACGTCAACAACAAAAATGTCATATATAAA
>NC_090743.1:129172941-129187941 GCF_036898095.1 Palaemon carinicauda
TTTCTAATGTAGCATATACAGTATCTGGTGAATTATGTTAGGAAATATGTTATTTTGATAAAATAAATTTTTGAATATACTTACCCGGTGATTATAATAGCTGCAGCTCTGCTGCTCGACAGAAAACTCTACGGAAAAAATCCGCCAGCGATCGCTATGCAGGTAGGGGGTGTACTTCAACAGCGCCATCTGTCGTCCAAGTACCCAGTACTCATTGTAAACAAAGAACTCAATTTTCTCCTCGGTCCACTGCGTCTCTATTGGGGAGGAAGGGAGGGTCCTTTAATTTATAATCACCGGGTAAGTATATTCAAAAATTTATTTTATTATCAAAATAACATTTTTCAATATTTAACTTAGCCGGTGATTATAATAGCTGATTCCCACCCAGGGGGGTGGGTAGAGACCAGCAATATATGTTTACATTATTATGAGCTAAGGATTTTTTATTTCATTCTAGAAGTTATCAAAATAACAAAAATAAAATAAATAGGTACCTGGTAAGGAAGTCGACTTGAACAATTACTCTGCCTTTTTAAGTACGTCTTCCTTACGGAGCCTCGCGATCCTCTTAGGATGCTAAGCGACCCCTAGGATCTGAAGTATGAAGGGTTGCAACCCATACCACAGGACCTCATCAAAACCTCTAATCTAGGCGCTTCTCAAGAAAAAAATTTGACCACCCGCCAAATCAACCAGGATGCGAAAGGCTTCTTAGCCTTCCGGACAACCCAAAAACAACAATAAAAAACATTTCAAGAGAAAGATTAAAAAGGTTATGGAATTAGGGGATTGTAGTGGTTGAGCCCTCACCCACTACTGCACTCGCTGCTACGAATGGTCCCAGAGTGTAGCAGTTCTCGTAAAGAGACTGGACATCCTTAAGATAAAAAGACGCGAACACTGACTTGCTTCTCCAATAGGTTGCGTCCATTATACTTCGCAGAGATCTATTTTGTTTAAAGGCCACTGAAGTTGTGACAGCTCTAACTTCATGTGTCCTTACCTTCAGCAAAGCTTGGTCTTCCTCACTCAGATGTGAATGAGCTTCTCGTATTAACAGTCTGATAAAATAGGATAAAGCATTCTTTGACATAGGCAAAGATGGTTTCTTAACTGAACACCATAAAGCTTCTGACTGTCCTCGTAAAGGTTTAGTTCGTCTTAAATAGAACTTAAGAGCTCTCACAGGGCATAAGACTCTTTCTGGTTCATTTCCAACCATATTTGATAGGCTTGGAATATCGAACGATTTCGGCCAAGGACGAGAAGGTAGCTCGTTTTTGGCTAGAAAACCAAGTTGTAGAGAACATGTAGCCGTTTCAGATGAAAATCCGATGTTCCTGCTGAAGGCGTGAATCTCACTGACTCTTTTAGCTGTGGCTAAGCAAACCAGGAAAAGAGTCTTTAAAGTGAGATCTTTAAAGGAGGCTGATTGTAGCGGCTCGAACCTTTCTGACATGAGGAATCTTAGTACCACGTCTAAATTCCAACCAGGTGTAGCCAAACGACGCTCCTTCGTGGTCTCAAAAGACTCAAGGAGGTCCTGTAGATCTTTGTTGTTGGAAAGATCTAAGCCTCTGTGACGGAAGACTGATGCCAACATGCTTCTGTAACCCTTGATAGTGGGAGCTGAAAGAGATCGTTCTTTCCTCAGGTATAAAAGGAAGTCAGCTATTTGAGTTACAGAGGTACTGGTCGAGGATACCGATACTGACTTGCACCAGTTTCGGAAGACTTCCCACTTCGATTGGTAGACTCTAAGGGTGGATGTCCTCCTTGCTCTAGCAATCGCCCTGGCTGCCTCCTTCGAAAAGCCTCTAGCTCTCGAGAGTCTTTCGATAGTCTGAAGGCAGTCAGACGAAGAGCGTGGAGGCCTTGGTGTACCTTCTTTACGTGTGGCTGACGTAGAAGGTCCACTCTTAGAGGAAGAGTTCTGGGAACGTCCACTAGCCATCGAAGTACCTCGGTGAACCATTCTCTCGCGGGCCAGAGGGGAGCAACTAACGTCAACCTTGTCCCTTCGTGAGAGGAGAACTTCTGCAGTACCTTGTTGACAATCTTGAACGGGGGGAATGCATATAGGTCTAGATGTGACCAATCTAGGAGAAAGGCATCTATATGAACTGCTGCTGGGTCCGGGATTGGTGAGCAATATATTGGGAGCCTCTTGGTCATCGAGGTTGCGAAGAGATCTATGGTTGGCTGGCCCCATGTGGCCCAAAGTCTCTTGCACACATCCTTGTGTAGGGTCCATTCTGTTGGAATGATTTGTCCCTTCCGACTGAGGCAATCTGCCATGACATTCAAGTTGCCTTGGATGAACCTCGTTACTAGTGAAATGTTTAGACCTTTTGACCAGGTGAGGAGGTCCCTTGCGATCTCGTACAACGTCATAGAGTGGGTCCCTCCTTGCTTGGAGATGTACGCCAAAGCCGTGGTGTTGTCCGAGTTCACCTCCACCACTTTGCCTTGAAGGAGAGACTTGAAGCTTTTCAAGGCCAGATGAACTGCCAGTAGCTCCTTGCAGTTGATATGCATTGTCCTTTGACTCGAGTTCCAAGTTCCCGAGCATTCCCGACCGTCCAATGTCGCGCCCCAGCCTGTGTCTGATGCGTCCGAGAAGAGAACGTGGTTGGGAGTCTGAACAGCCAGGAGCTGACCCTCTCTGAGGCTGATACTGTCCTTCCACCAAGTCAGGGAAGACTTCATCTTCTCGGAAATGGGGATCGAGACCGCTTCTAGCGTCTTGTCCTTTTTCCAGTAAACAGCTAGGTGATATTGAAGAGGACGGAGGTGTAGTCTTCCTAATGATACGAACTGTTCCAGGGATGATAGTGTCCCTATCAGACTCATCCACTGCCTGACTGAACATCGTTCCTTCTTCAGCATGTTCTGGATGCATAACAGGGCTTGACTTGTTCTGGGGGCCGACGGAAAAGCCCGAAAAGCTAGACTGTGAATCTCCATCCCTAAATACACAATAGTTTGGGATGGGACCATTTGAGACTTTTCCATATTGACAAGGAGACCCAATTCCTTGGTCAGATCTAGAGTCCACTTTAGATCCTTCAGACAGCGACGACTGGAAGAAGCTCTTAGAAGCCAGTCGTCCAAATAGAGGGAGGCTCGGATGTCCGCTAAATGAAGGAATTTGGCTACATTCCTCATCAGCCTCGTAAACACAAGAGGAGCTGTGCTTAGGCCAAAGCACAGGGCTTGAAACTGGTAGACAACCTTTTCGTAAACAAATCTCAGAAAAGGTTGGGAGTCTGGGTGGATGGGGACATGGAAGTATGCGTCCCTTAGGTCTAAAGAGACCATCCAGTCTTCCCTTCTGACCGCTGCTAGAACGGACTTTGTGGTCTCCATGGAGAACGTCTGCTTTGTGACAAAGACATTCAGCGCACTGACGTCTAGCACCGGCCTCCACCCTCCTGTCTTCTTTGCTACTAAGAAGAGACGGTTGTAGAAGCCCGGGGTTTGATGGTCCAGGACTTTGACTACCGCTCCTTTTTCTAGTAAGAGAGACACCTCCTGTTTCAATGCTCGTCTCTTGTCTTCCTCTCTGTACCTGGGAGAGAGATCGATGGGAGACGTTGCTAGAGGGGGTTTTCGTACAAACGGGATCTTGTACCCCTCTCTGAGCAACTTCACAGATTGTGCATCTGCGCCTCTCTTCTCCCAGGTCTGCCAGAAGTTCTTGAGTCTGGCTCCCACTGCTGTCTGAAGAAGTTGGCAGTCAGACTCTGCCTTTAAAGGACTTGGTTCCTTTCTTCTTCCCACGTCTCCCTTCGGCACGAGCACCTCCTCTGCTGGAGGCTCTGCCACGAAAGGGCGGAATAAATCGGGACGCTGGAGTGTCCATCCTTGGTCTAGCTGACAAGGTAGGCAAAGGGGTGGCTTTGCGGGCAGAGGACGCAACCAGGTCATGAGTGTCCTTCTGTATCAAAGAAGCAGCAATCTCCTTAATCAAGTCCTCTGGAAAAAGGCACTTAGAAAGAGGAGCAAACAGAAGTTCGGATCTTTGACAAGGTGTCACTCCAGCTGACAGGAAAGAGCAAAGGTTCTCACGCTTCTTGAGGACTCCGGATACGAACGATGCAGCAAGCTCATTAGACCCGTCACGTATGGCCTTGTCCATGCAGGACATGATGAGCAAGGAGGTTTCCTTCTCTGTCGGGGAGATCTTCCTGCTCAAAGCTCCCAGACACCAGTCTAAAAAGTTGAAGACCTTGAAGGCTCTAAATATCCCTTTCAACAGGTGGTCTAGGTCCGAAGATGACCAACATATCTTAGAGCGTCTCATGGCTAGCCTGCGGGGAGAGTCTACAAGACTTGAGAAGTCGCCCTGGGCAGAGGCAGGAACTCTCAAGCCGAGAACTTCTCCCGTGGCATACCAGACGCTCGATCTGGAAGAGAGTCTAGCAGGGGGAAACGTAAAGGCTGTCTTCCCTAGACTCTTTTTGGACTGCATCCATTCTCCTATCACTCGTAAAGCTCTCTTGGACGAGCGTGCGAGGACGAGTCTAGTAAAGGCAGGCGAGGATGACGGCGTACCTAATACAAACTCTGACGGAGGAGAGCGCGGAGCCACAGACACAAACTGGTCCGGAAACATCTCTTTGAACAGAGCAAGAACTTTTCTAAAGTCCAAAGAGGGTTGCGTGGACTTAGGCTCGTCAAGGTCCGAATGTGGTTCATCAACGTGTGCCGCATCATCATCCTCAGAAAGTCCATCATCCGAGTATTGAGGAGGAAGCGGCAATGGAGTAGGTAACGGCTGGTTAGCTGAGTCCGGTCGCACGGGTGCACGCGTGACTGAACCGGACGCAACGTCATGGAACTGTTGCCCAGTTTGTGAGCTGGCAACAACCATAGCAGCGCGGGGACGCACAGCGTCTACTCCAGACTGTCTAATCTGATGAGGGTGAGCAGTGGCAACCACACTGGGTTGCGAAGGTTGACGCACCGCGTCAAAACAAAACAACTCTGACGGTTGTTGTACCTCGCGAACGTCAACGGAAGGCTCCGTGCGTCGCTGAACGTCAACATGCGGCTGGCAGGGCACACTGGAACGCATGGGTGGCGGGACTCTCTCAGCTGGAGTGCGCAAGAAGGTCGCCTCAGCGTCCACAGGACGCACAACCGAGTGTGTGGTTGGTTGTAGGCAAGAGGCTGGTGCAGCAGCAACCTTCTCCGCACGAAAGTCCTGCATCAGAGACGTTAATTGGGACTGCATGGTCTGCAGTAAAGACCACTTAGGGTCTGCAGGAGCAGGTGCGGCGACAGACGGTGTAACTGCCTGAGGCGGGTACCGCTTTGCCTCTCTTAGGAGGTGAGCAGTCATCGGAAGACTGCAGCGAGTCCGAACTGACCCAGTGGCTACAACTGGGCCGTTGGACTTGCGCGGAAGGGACCGACTTGCGCTTAAGTGGTCGTGAGACCTTGGTCCATGGTTTCTTGCGAGAAACCTCTTCCGCAGACGAGGAATAAATGGGCTCTCTCGTCTTTGTGTGGGTGGGGCGATCTTGGGTAGATACGCCCGAAACCACGGAGGGAACGTCTGTTCGCTGATTAAAGCCTCTCGAACCCATTGGTCGTACGACATTGCTTCTCCCCTGGACTTGGGAGCTTGCAAGAGGTCCCGGACTAGGAGGACGACAGGCACGAACAGACGAACCCTCAAGCGCAACACTATCCACAACACTATCACTCACTTTATCACTTCCCACTGCACTTTTACACTTCAGCTCCTTGACGTCCGCCATGAGCTGGTTACGGTCACTAGCCAGGGACTCAACTCTCTCACCCAGAGCTTGGATGGCACGCATCATATCAGCCATCGAAGGTTCCTGAGTGCCAGAAGGGGGATTAGGAGCAACCACTACAGGGGAAGGAATAGGTTGTGGGGCATGAGGAGAGGAAAAATCAACAGAACGAGATGAACTTCTCCTGACTCTCTCTCTCTCTAGCCTACGTGTATATTTTTGGAATTCGATAAAATCGAATTCCGAAAGCCCAACGCATTCCTCACATCGATCTTCCAATTGACAGGTTTTATCCCGACAATTGGAACAAACGGTGTGAGGATCGATAGAGGCCTTCGGAAGACGCCTTGAACAGTCCCTAGCATTACACTTCCTGAATTTTGGGACTTGAGAAGGGTCAGCCATTTTGAATTGGTCAAAGGGGAATTCAAAAACTATCCAAAGTCATCAACAAATAATCCGATATCAAAAAAAGAATGCAAGGATTTATTGAAGAGAAAGCCTGCACAGCGAAAGCTCAAAACTAGAATAGTGTACTTCACCAAATAGTTGTGAAAACAAATCCAGTTAGCAACAGCGAATTAGTAGGTCTTGCCGGTAGCACGACAGAGAGAAAATTGAGTTCTTTGTTTACAATGAGTACTGGGTACTTGGACAACAGATGGCGCTGTTGAAGTACACCCCCTACCTGCATAGCGATCGCTGGCGGATTTTTTCCGTAGAGTTTTCTGTCGAGCAGCAGAGCTGCAGCTATTATAATCACCGGCTAAGTTAAATATTGAAAATGACAATTATAAGATGTATAAAATTCAGAGAAAAATCAAATCTATACAAAATGCTTTGAATATTGCTATAAGTTATTTCCCATAATCATCCACATATCTAAAATCTGATCAGGTATTTCTCTTGATATTATGTCTAGTTTCATACATACAGCTTGGCTAAATTGGGGGACCAGCTTGCCCATCACAGCAGCTTTCAAACAACGAAGATTTCCTCTAGTAATTAGTGACCGAGTACTTATTTTTTTGTGAGTTTTTGACTCACCTGAAGTGGAAGATGCCGGCGTAGTTGTCCCCGAAGCTCTGATCGCTTGGTACAATCTGGTAGAAGAGTCGTTTGTTTAGGGTCAAGTTGGCCACAGCAGCCAAGAGCCAACAGTCACCTGCAAGGATAAAGGCACATGAAATTCTGAGAGAGAGAGAGAGAGAGAGAGAGAGAGAGAGAGAGAGAGAGAGAGAGAGAGAGAGAGAATTTTTCTAGCAACAATTTACAACATTTTAAACAAAATCTTTAATGAATGTCTCACTTTCTCTAGTAAATGAAACAGTAAATGCTTTTGTAGAACTATAGCAGAACAAAATTATATACCTCAGCTGAGAGAGGATGTCCTCATGACTGAACTGTCATGGAACCATAACTGGAAAGACCTACTGTTAGCTGTATTCTCACTGAAGAAGGAATATAAAGACCAGAAAATATTTTAGAGACAATAAACAAATACTTTCTAGTCTCCCAAGATCTTAATCAACCCCACATTCATGAAACTATATTCTAAAAAGAACAACAGACATACTAACCAAGCTCTCCTTGCTTGACGTCAAAGCGGGACGCACCGTCGATGAAAAGCTGTGGATCGCCAATGATTTCCTGTTGAGTCCGAGAATGAGAGAGGGTTATTCCATTTCTATAGTGGTATGGCTAAATGTTCAATTCCTAATTTGTATGGACGATTGATAACCTTGCTAATTCTAAAAGTATGGAAATTTTCCCTACTACTATGTGTATACTCATGGAAGTCGCATATTGGTTAACTGCAAAGTATGCTATGAGGAAAAACTTGTACAAGGAAATAAAATGAACATTTAAACCATATTGTAACATCACTAGATTTCAGTTTCATGATTATTGTAAAAAAATCTGGCTTATGATGCTTGTATAGCATGAGGGTAGTCTGTGTAAAGTACTGTACTACTAAAAGTAAAATATTGTACTGTTAACTGTATGGAGTACAAGTATCTAAAGTGAAAACTTTTCATACATTTGTTTGAACAGTTATGAAAGGAATTTTAAATGGCGATTATAGTGGGCATGGCCATACATGCTAATTAAGTCTGAAAATATTCTTATAAAAGGGGGACAAACTGATCATTGTTTCTTATGATCCACCGAGCCTGATTCCACATCTGTACCTGGATGAAGGTCAGGGAATTATCTTTGTACATTAATATACAATGAGTGAATATTTTATAGCATATTTTGATAATGTTTCTACTTAAAAAATATGATGAGTTTTAGTGTATTACTTCCGGATTAAACTTCATTTACTAGAAATAATTTTCTTGTATGGTAAAATATATGCAAATTGAGGTGGATATAGTCTTCTCCACTTAGCAAATTAATCTAATGTCCCTTGGTTTGATCTTGAGTCTTCAACAGAACACAAGATAAATTACCAAAACAATTGAGAAATTTGATTTTGCTTATTTCAGTTCATCCCAATCAGTTATAGCCAAACCACGGAAAAATGTACGACATCACTTTCAACTTTTAGAAAAGCTACGCCATCCTGTCAGACGATTTCCTTGACAACATAAGTTGGTTATCTCAGTCCGAGCAATGTGGAATCAGACGTCAATAAATAGATATAAACTTGCATGAATTATTGCTTGCACATCTTATTCAATATTCCCTGAATACTAGAAATGATTTATATCACATGGATATTAATTCGCTTAGGGACGGATTCTTTCAAACACATAACATCACAAGTGCAAGTTAGAAGCAGCAATACAATACTGTATTAGTATCTTTAAAATAAATTGACTTCCTTGGACATTCCAAATTCACTTGATAAGTTGAAATTTTGTATTTTATTCTGCAAACAAGTTCATAAGATGTCCTTTACTTTAAACCAATAAACAAAAGGTCTATATAACTTTACTCATGATTGGATATACAGTAATACTACCGAATCTATACTATTTATAGTATTGCTAAAGTATTCCTAGATTACATTCAAATGTTGCTTCTCCCTTTTAAAATCAGAATTCTCAAAGATTTCTTAAAGGCCAGGGATAAGTCATAAAGAATTCAAGAAATAAAATAATCAACTATTCTAAAAGGATAAAAACCTACAGTGTCTAATACCAACTCACACACACTCTTAAATGTCAACAAAAGCAACAACATTACAACTAACAGTTTAATAGTTTCCGAGCGAGTGATTGTGATGGCAAAAATGTGCCCAAGAATGTGGCATTTGCAAGATGCAGATTTAAGACATCCATTTGGAATTTTTCTTTGTGGGTGGTCTATGATAAAGTGTAAATATTTAATACAACAAATCAAATATATTACTATGCCTAGCTGACAGATAACAGGTTTATTCCTATAATACACCAATAACAAAGCTTTTCAAATGGACTACTTCATGACTGCATAAAAAAAAAAAAAAAAAAAAAAAAAATTGGTCCAACTCTCCACCACTAACAAATTGAAGGAAGACATTTAATAAAATTATTTTATTTTTCCTTCAGGTGAGGATTCATTTATTGGAAAATAAAAAAATAATGGTGATAAAATGAGTAACCAAGGTATAAAGTACTTCTAAATTGAAGAGGTACTCTCATTTATACATGAACCAGTTCTGATCAAAATTTCATTAAGTATGTAAGTTAGTAGAAACTAAGGCGTACTATTTTCAGTTATTCCCAATCATCGGTATAAAGGATTTAAATGACGAGGTCAAGAATATTAACATACGTTAAAAATGCCTTCGTCCTAAGCTGTCGTATAACAGTTAGAAGTCTTAATCTTCAAACAGTTTGTATGAATTATACCTCTCATATGCTTTAAATTTTTGGGCCCAATAATTCTAATGTGCATTTTGATACCAAACTACTCATTTAGCTTATATCAGTGAGTACTGGACGAGATTTTCAAAGATTAGGGCCTCATGATGAGCCACTTCTTAACACTAAACGAACGGTCAGTTCTAATGACCTCGGGTTTTATCATGCTTGTGAAACCTCAGATGTGCATTTCATATAGGAAATATGAAACCTGTTGCTGTGATGCCAATGTATTTCTAGGCAGTTTCGGGGCAAAAGTGAGATTATGGTGATATACAATGCTCTAAGGTGTAACCTACGACTTCACTGCCACTGTGATAAAATTTACGGAAAGTTTCAATCTCGATCAAAAGGACAAAATAAAATACCAGGGTTGGCAGCAATGGAGTACCATACAAAACTTCAGAACTAAATTTATGTAATATTAGTGGCATGCAGATGAAGAAAACTTTCGCACTATGCACATTTACAAGCGGATAAGCACAAAGTGAAGAACATTTCCTCTCTAGCACTATTACTCCAACCTGGTCGTGAAACACAGAGTACACGTGAGCTTTATACTGTATACCTTGAGCGCCATGATCTCCTATGGGAAAGAAATGTATCGTTTCATTAGGACTGGATGCACACCAACTTACTCAGTAGAAGACGAACGTAGGAAAAGCACTCTCCAAATAAAAATTAAACATAATATAGTATCCCATGCACTTTAGTAAGATCATGCCAATTGGAAATAAAATGTTTAAATACAGTATCAACTTGTACAGATGTATTCTATGTACATTGAAGTATTCTAAAATGAATGCCAACCAACTAACAACAATATGTCTAACAATAAGTATAATCCTAATGTCTAAATGGTCTAATTATGTTATATCAACACAAGACATTTACATACAGACTAACGTTCTGGTAATAAATTGTCAAGAATACTTTTTTTGTGGTATTCTGCATCGTGAATAGTTTCCAACAAACATTTCAAAGGTCCTTGTTATATAATAGTAGCATAAGTAATTGAAAAATAATTAATATTCTTATTCTATTCTAAAAAGGAATCATGTCCCAGAAATCTGCACAGGGGAAAAGAGAAGTTTTGACAATGGAAAAAAAATTATCTAACATGAAATCAAAGGACCAATAAATTAAAAATATCTATCACAATGATAATACAAGAAAACACAATTTCCCACCCAGATATTTCAAGTACTGTACACTAGAAAATATTGATAGATTACTAATCATAATGTGTAAATTTGTTTACCACTGTTCCAAACTGCATTAACTTATCTATGACACAGTATACTATCAAATTAACATATACTAATAAAAAAAGATTTAACATTTTCTATATTTTTACCAAATGAGAGAGGTATTATGTGAAAATATTTTTTTTTTTATAAATAAGATCATAAATAGGCATATACAGTACTATATATTCTTGTATATAAGGAGTACATAAATCATTAAATAAATAGTGTACACCATGTTTTCAAGGTTGTGTAAACTGTAAATAACTATGAACATCATACAGCAACTCTCAAATTATCGATGCATCATAATACTGAAGAATCCTAAATAAAATTCTATAGGAGCATTACAGGGTTCTCCTTGCAAATTAGAATAATTCATATATATATATAAATATGACCTTATAATAAAGAATTCTAATTCTTTCCCCAAAATGTCAATTAGTTAAAGCATGCAAGTTACTATCATTCCTCTCTATCAGTCCTCAAAACATGAAGGATGTCAACATAAAAGTTAAAAACAAATTCTCAGGACATGAGGCAAGACATTCTAGACATACATCAACTATGAAGGAGTGGCTAAAATTCATTAGTATCTTAGTAACAAACAGAAAAATCAGAGCTTGCAAATAAATTAAATCCCTAAGAATCAAAGAGGTTCCTTGGTCCCTCTGTCAAAATCTGCTGGCAATAAATCTTGCTGGAGATTCAATAATTTGATCTATAATACTCACATGAGGTCTCTTCCACTCGAACGGCTTGGGAGGACTGCGGGAGAAGAAGATGGAACTGTCTTGTGCCGGGAAGTCTGGATCCT
Organism: Palaemon carinicauda; assembly: GCF_036898095.1. Classification (NCBI taxonomy): domain Eukaryota; kingdom Metazoa; phylum Arthropoda; class Malacostraca; order Decapoda; family Palaemonidae; genus Palaemon; species Palaemon carinicauda. Next base: position 129,184,631 of record NC_090743.1, read on the forward strand.
CGAAGAGCGTGCCCTCGTCCAGGCACTGCTGGCGGATGCTGTAGAAGTCCTGGACCTGACCGCGGGGACGAAGGCCGGATCCACGCTCGCCAAACTTTTAGCAAAAGAGAATAGGATATTTATTATCTATCACTTTTATTACTTAGGAAAATCCCTCCCAAAAAATAACATGATTAACTTACGTAAAACATTATCTAAGAGGTTTTTAAAGATGTATGGGTCATTCATGAGCAGCAGTGGCATGGGACAGATCACTATTCTAGAGGCTTATCATATATACATACTGTACAGTATGATCAGCACTCTAACCCACTCTGCACCCAAGCTAGGACCAGGGGAGGACAAGGCAATGGCTGCTGATGACTCAGCAGTTAGACCTATAGGTTGCCCAAAGGCCCAATCTCTAACTTAAAAGGACTGAGTTTGCAGATGCTAATGGAAACTATTGGGCTTGAACATGACTCAAACTCCTGACTCACTGAATACCAGACAGGGACATTTTAAAAAGGTACAGAAGGTCATGACTATACCATACACAAGACCTTGAAAATTCAAATAATTCTAATCATTGCTGTGGTACAAATATATTATGAGTCCCAATATGTGATGGTCAAACATTTCGTTATAAAGAACAAAAAATTTATAACACTGGTTGAGATAGTATCTGGCTTATAAAAATAAAACACAACTCATCCTCTTTCATATTGAAACTGCAACATAAATTTAACACCAGTTTTGTATGTAGACAATTTCAGTTGGAAAATGTACATAATTATAAAAATCAAGGGGAGAGTATATTTTTTCTTAGAATGCCCCTTAAACCACAATGAATTTGTTTTTGTCAAATGTACAATATGTTTAACGTTAATAATGATGATGATTATTTAAAGTCAGCAAGAGTAATATAAAACTTCAAAACATGTTACTGTTTCAAACAAAAACCCTTGCCAAGATAAATTATGAAAAAACAATGTATGCAGGTCTGAACCAATAAAAACACTTTTCTAAAGGTAACCACCTAAAATCCCACGAGACAGATTACATCTGGGTATATTTATTCCCTTCAAAATATGACTTAACCTACGTACTGTACAGTAGTCTTCGTTTTTGTTTATCCTTTAAGAGTAAAAAAAAAAAAAAAAAAAAATAAATAAATAAATAAAAAAAAAAGGCTTTACAAAATATGCAGGACTATATTTCAATGCAAAGGAAATTGATTCATATAAACAATTAAATTTTGAATTCTTCCAAGTAAAGACATCCCAGAAAGGGCCTGTGTTACAAGCAAAATTTATTCCACGGAGGTGGGATTGAAACGGTTAAAACCTAACCTAACCTAACCCAACCCAACCCAACCTCAGCATTCTGTCGTATACCTCAGAAGAATCGCTTCTCTGAAGCTGGATTGTACATGAGGAAGAGTACGTCTCCTGTTCTATCTCTTCTTCGGTCTCCTCCTCTTGCTCTTCGTCATCATGATCATACCATTTTTTCAGGTCAATAATTGAAAAGGCGAAACGTATACCATGAAGATACATTGTAATGTTAGGACTTTAATTGTATACTTTTATAAATATTATGTATTTATAGTTCAAAATCTCAATCAAAATTTAATAAGTAAGACACCGTAGTTTACTTAATAACAACTCATTTAGTAAGTATCTTGCGTACACCTTCTAGATCTGTCTGTTCATACCAGTTAGGAAAACTGCATTCTAAAAATGGCAGAGTCGTTTCAACATTGCAGAACCTTAGACTGATAAACAAAATACTGTAAGACGTACAATAACGGGCAATTTACGATGTTTTATAAAACTGTTGATAAACTGTTTTAGATAACAGTTTTGATATTCTACACTTTCATGATGATATTTGTTTTCTTAGTAAAATATGCTTGGCTTGAATAAAAATCAAACCATTTATAGTACTGTACACGTATCAAACTTCACAAATCAATATGCATAAACTCTACACACAAGAATCACTCTTTTACAGCTTCACAAGACCAATTACACTCCTTATACAAAGGGCATCCTTCAACACAAAGGGGTAGAAATCACTACATTTTTTGGGGCAGTAAAGAAGGCAGGATATGACTGTTGAAGAAATAGTATATCTCACTTTTTATCTTCATGACAATGATATTTAAAAGGATAGGACTCTCACTCACTCTCACTCTCTCTCTCTCTCTCTCTCTCTCTCTATACACAAGCCTTTTAAAGTTTATATATGCAATATGTGTTTTGATGATAAAGTTTTTAAAATATTTCATTAGTTGTTAATTATTTCTCATATCATTTATTTATTTCCTTATTTCCTTTCCTCACTGGGCTATTTTTCCATGTTAGAGCCCTTGGGCCTATTGCATCTAGCTTCTCCAACTGGGGTTGTAGCTTAGCTGCTAATAATAATAATAATAATAATAATAATAATAATAAGTGTATCCATAATACGAAATTTCTTATATTTTTCTAATTGAAAATTATGAAGAGAACCTTAAATGGCATTTAATCTCTCTCTCTCTCTCTCTCTCTCTCTCTCTCTCTCTCTCTCTCTCTCTCTCTCTATACAGTAAAGTGTATCCATATTACAAAATATTTTAGGTTTTCCCAATTGAAAGAAATATGAAGATAACCTCAAGTGACATTTAAGCTCTCTCTCTCTCTCTCTCTCTCTCTCTCTCTCTCTCTGAGATATGAGCAATCTCATGATACCCAAAAAAAACTACCAAACTTACACAGATATAACCGCATCCGGATGTCGGAGATTAGAAGCTCACTATGAGAGAGAGAGAGAGAGAGAGAGAGAGAGAGAGAGAGAGCAAATTATTTTTCTAAGTAAAATACTATTAGATAAAGAGAAAGAATTACATAAAAAGTACTCACTAATAATAAACGTGATATAAATACCACAGAAATTACATCACCACAAAAGAGGCAATTTAGTGGAGCAGCTAAAGTGTGATTTTGACTAGAATCATTCATTTGGTGATACAAGCATGAAATTTGGTGTGAATGTGCTATGTAGGTCATGTTTCAAGAAAAGAGTGCTAGCCATCAAGAATTCCAAGATGGCGGCCATTATTTCCAAGATGGCCGCCAGTTAATGGAAAAACAATGTTAAACCATAAAAGCGCTCAATGTTTCACATCTTGGTGCAAAATTATTGATATATTTGCCTTCTTTGGTGCATCTCTGGTGAATAAGGTAGATTCTCTGCACAAATAAATACTATTTATACCCTTACAGCATCAAGAAGCATTAATAAACAGTCATGAATACCATTGCTTTCTGCCTATAAGTCCTCATTTG
>NC_090743.1:129192941-129194087 GCF_036898095.1 Palaemon carinicauda
TCTGACATCATAATGTTGTAATGTGAATATTTAAGCTATGATATGATGTGAATATGCTAACATTTTGTGTTGAGAATATCCTAACATTTTGATGTGTTGAGAATATCCTAACATTCTGATGTGTCGAAAATATCCTATAAATGATGTTGTGAAGTAATATGATGTTTTGCGAGTAAGCTAACAATGATGTGGTCATGTTAACATCATGGTGCAGTGAGAATATGCTAAAATAATAAATGTTGTGATGTTAATATGAAGCTGTAAACCATATTACACTTTAATGCAGAACTTAACTCGTATCTAAACTTTCTTATTTTGACAAAATAAAAGAAAATAAAAGTGACGTCATAAATCACAAGATTTGTACAGCCTGAATAATCACGTTTAATTATTCGTTTTTAAATCATACCACCAATTAATTACATACATTTCAACATGCCAATACTACTGAGAGCCAGATCGTGTACACATACATTAACATACTAAACCTAATGTTACTTATAAGTAACATTTCATGAAATATTACTACTTTATACATGTTAATGCTACTGAGAGCCAGATCATGTACACATACATTAACATACTATACATAATGTTACTTATAACTAACATTTCATAAAATATTACTACATACCTATTAATAAATGAAATTAAATATAAAAATAAAATAAAAATTAACATAACTAATAAAAAATACTTACATTATAGACGGTAAGGTTCTTGTATTCATAAGGCATAGTGACGACTTTATGTTAAACTCTCTATACCAAATTAACACTTGATATCTCCTCTTCAACGACACCTTAAGTTACTTCAAAGGTTAGCCGAGAGAGAGAGTGTGTTTTAAACTTTGTTTAATCTCTAAAGTGTCGACACTTAAAGAACTATAATCTTCAAGCATCAAGTTTCCAAAGTTATCAAGTTCAAGATTCAACTCTTATAATTTAGGTCGATTCACTGTATTAGGTCCAAGTTCAACTTCCGGGAGTAAAAATGTTAAAAGTAAATTAAATGCGTTTCGTATTTCGTAGAAATGTTTTCTGTTGTTAATGTAAAGATAAAAGTTGGATGTGGTTTTAGGGGACTTTTTAAACATTACATATCTTAGAGTGTGGTCATGCTATTATATTTCAAGTATTCTTCATG
>NC_090743.1:129202087-129209587 GCF_036898095.1 Palaemon carinicauda
ACAACAACAACAACACAAAGCAATGAGTCAGTCACAACTTCTAACTGTAACATCCCAGTTCCACTGTCGAACTTCGAACAGAGGAAATCTTGCAACTTCATCGCATGGATGGCTGAACGTACGTCGTGCGTGACAGACACACTGTGTGTGTGCGTGTGCGCTTGTTCAATGGGGATTGGGGAACATGGACCCCGAGGCTAAGATAGGACCCGAAAGGTCCATGTGGGAAACTACCTGTTGCTTTTGGTGGGTCGAGACGGACTTTTATTCCCTGGAAAGACCTTGGTTGGGGAAATTTCTCTATTTGGGGAGTAGCTATAAATTCTCCCTAGGCTTTGAGGAGGAACTACAGGGCCTTGGGGAAATCTCCCTTGGGGAAGGGGAGAAGATTGTATTCCTCGCAGGGGGAAACTGAAAAGGAAAGCTGTAGGTGGTGCGTATAGGGGAAGGGAGAAACGTACGGGTCCTCTCCATCTTGGTAGGTAGGAGTTGTATGAACGCCTATGGTTGAGTCATAGGGGACGTAGAGATCTTAATGATTATTGATTGATTCAATTATCTTGAGTCTTTAATGAGGGTAATAAAAATATGAAGTCGACAATGCAAAATAACAGAAATTGTCGCATCCGAGGTCCCCTTTTTGTCGCATCCGAAGTCCCTTTTCTGTCGCATCCGATGTCCCTCTTTTGTCGAACCCAACGTCCCACTCAGAAGGAACAGGTGGGCGTGTACACATCCAGGTATCCCCCTCCCCTCACTTGTAATCTCTCCCCTCTCTGCCCCCCCCCCCCTCCTCCCTAGGTACTAGCTACTACCACCGGTCTCGCCGAAACTGTAGTGAAAAATGGAAAAGGAAGCTAGTATGTTATTAGGCCGTCGTGGCTGTGGATAGTGTCAAGGAAGCTGTTGTGTGTTCGAATAACTTTTGTTGCGATATTTTAGTCTGCTACTGCATTATTTAATTGTGCTTATTATTCATTTATTTATCTATTTTTAGTGTATTTTACACTTTGTTTATATTAAAACTAGTATACCCGAGCCGTCAAAAATTACTTCTTAATATTAAGATAGATAATGCCTGCACACAAACACACTAAGTCAACCCTTCCCAACCCCTCCCCCCTCTCCTAATTATAACCCGCTGGTTTGGAAATTTGTGGAAGAGAGTGGTTTCTGAGTGTACCTCTTGAGGTACCACATCTCACCAGGGTATAACTACTTGCCTCTCCTGAGCGTGACAGGAAAGAAATATATTTGCATATATAACTACTTGCTCTTTATTATATATGGGAGATATATTGCCTAAGAACCTCTGGTATGAGAAGGGGATTATCTATAGTATTTTGGGGATGCCGTTGCGAGCCCCCATACCTTTTTCTAATAGTAAACACCACTTCACTTATGTCCATCCTCACCCAGGAGTCGAACTTGGGCGCTCTAGAATGGTTGGATTTCTTGTGGCTTAAGTGATGGATTATGTAACTGGCAGTTAATTGTATGTGTTGGGTTGCATCCTGATGATATATTGAAAAGATAACAGTTTGTGGATCCAGCCATCTTAAGGTTCCACTATGTAGGTTTGCTGTGAGCCATCAGACATAAGTCCCCCACCATCACCAGTCCGAACTGGACATTTATTTCTAGCGGTGATGAAAATGCACAAACATCAGACATGACTTGGGGACATGTCTAAGGACTTTGTCCTGCAGTGGACTAGAAACGGCTACATTTGATGTTGTTGTTGATGTCGTTGTTGTTGTTGTTGTGTGTGTATACAATATATATATATATATATATATATATATATATATATTGTATATATATATATATATTATATATATTATACTATAGACATTATATACATGAAATATATATATATATATATATATATATATATATATATATATATATATATATATATTATGTTAGGGACATTATGTATATGAAATAATATATATATGTATATATATAAATATATATTTATATATATTTATATATATATGTATATATATATATATATATATGTAGTAAACAATAGAATATACTGCGTGTATATATACATATGTATGTGTTTCTTTTTATAGGAAATATCCCATAAAATACAAAAAAAATCAAATTGTATTAATTTCCACCTAACAAACTTGTATCAAAGCTTATAAACCTGTCCCTTCCGAAAGACCTCTTTCTTTAGAAAGCAAAACAAAGAAAGTGTCACCAGGAGAAATCTTAGGCCATTTAATTCCCCCCAGTGAAAGTTTAAAGACGGGGAAAACTTGCGGTTTCCGTTAGTGGTCTGCTGTAGTGAAGTACGTGTTGAAATAATGTGCCCATCGGCTTCCCGTCAAATTCTATTCTTGAACATTTTGGATTAATTGATTGTGGTGGTATTTTTTTTAATAGAATTTTCATTACTTTCTTTTCTTTATCATTATATTCTTCTTTGAAGTTCTTTCCATACGTTGGTGTTTCTTCTTTCTTGTTTATCTTTTTGCTTTCTACTTTTCTACTTTCATTTCGCCCTATTGACCCATTTTGTTTCTCCAAATCGGTTTGGTGGTTTTCTTCGATTGATAATAATAGTGATAACAACAATTTTATTATTATTATTATTATTATTATTATTTGTGGCTTTCTTCGTACATCCACGAATCTGTGGTTCAACGTTGAATGTTACAGTGACCTGATTTGTTTTTCTTGGGTCATCCAGTAAGGAGAAATCTCTTTATATATATATATATATATATATATATATATATATATATATATATATATATATATATATATACACAAATGCGTGTCTTTGTGTAAGACATAACCTAAATTATATGGAAAGTTAAATTATCTCTCTCTCTCTCTCTCTCTCTCTCTCTCTCTCTCTCTCTCTCTCTCTCTCTCTCTCTCTCTCTCTCTCTCTCCCCTGCTGTGGTGCCAAACCTTTTTTCAAATGTCAACTGAATGCAAAAGGTTAAATATATATCGCATTCATTGATTTTGATTCTGATGGTCCTTCTATCTTCGTCTTTCCTCTTTATTTCTTTTTTTCTTCTCTTATTTTGAAGGACTCCCCGGCCCTGTCGCGCCCCCCCCCCCCCCCAATGTGGTCCACTTTCCATACATCCATGTCCTTTATAACAACTGTTCTCCTCTTATTCTCCTTATATCATCTCTTATTTTCCTATTATTCTCTCAATTTACTCTCCTTATTTTCACATTATTTCTTATCGTTTTCTCATTATTCTCCTTATTTTCACATTTTTATTTTCTCATCATTCTCTATTTTCACATTCTTCTCACATTCTCCTTATTTTAACATTATTTTCACATTATTCTCCTTATTTTCACATTCTTCTCACATTCTTCTCCTTATTTTATTATTCTTATTTTACATCATTCTCCTTATTTTCAAATTATTCTCATTTTCATACTCTTTTTTTTTCACATTCTCATTATTTTCAAATTATTCTCCCTATTTTCACATTCTTATCTTAACATTATTCTCTTTATTTTCACATAATTTTCCTTATTTTCACATCATTCTCCTTATTTTCACATTCTCCTTTTTTCACATTTTCACATCATTCTCATTTTCACATTCTCCTTATTTTCATATTCTCCTTATTTTCCTATTATTCTCCTTCTTTTTACATTCATCCCATTTTCACATTCTTACATTCACATCATTCTCCGTATTTTCACATTATTTTCACATTCTCCTTTTTTCATCCTCCTTTTTTTTTACAATCTTATTTTCACATTCTCCTTATTTTCACATTATTCTCCTTATTTTCATTTATTCTTATTTTCGCATTACTCACCTTATTCTCACATTCTTATTTCCACATTCTTATTTTCACATTCTCTGTAATATCCTTATTTTTCTTTTATTCTCGTGTTATTCTCTCATATTATTCTCCTAATATTCTCTTATTCTCTCATATTCTCTTCCTGATATCTCATTTGAATTTTTATCTTTTTTTTCATTTTGGTTTATTCTAACCTAGTTATGTGTGGTTGACCTTATTCTATGCCTTGCGTTGATCATTTACATAAGTCATACTTTCTTACATATAATTTTATACTTACAGTATTCTCATATGTTTATATAATCTCAGATTAGCAATAAATAATGAAAACCTTCCATTATCCCAGTTCATAATCCTTACCAGCCTTCTTACACCATTCTTCTCCCCCTCCTCCTCTTATTCTCTCATATGCTCTTATTTATCTATTATTTGATTCTCCTCCTAATTTCAAATTTTATTCTTTTTTTCTTATTTTCATCCTTTCGTTTTGACCTTATTCCCATGCCTTGCTTAAATCTTTCACATATAACTTTTCACATATTAGCAATAAATAATGAAAATCCTTCATTTCAAAAGTTTTAAAGGTTTAAATCCCGCTCATGGTTGACAGAGGCAAGGGACAGTGACATTATTCTATCAAGCAGGACAATGCCCTAGAGACTGACCCTATATACATGGCCAGTCTCCATCTAAGCTAGGACCAAGGCGGGCCAGACAATGGCTGCTGATGACTCAGCAGATAGACCTATAGGTTCCCCCAAACCCCACATCCTTAGCTCACAAGGATGGTGACATTGCAGCGACCAAAGGAATTAACGAGTTCTCCCAGTCCATAATCCTTACACCCTTCTTACATAATTCTCCTCCTCCTCTTTTATCATCCTTCTCCTTGGCGTTAATGGATCCTTTGGGATCCCCAACTTGGAGCTACTGGATCGAAGACTTCCGAGGAATCATTATATTCTGGAATGTAGGAGCCACCGTTGATTCCTAACCTTGACACAAGCTCTCTCTCTCTCTCTCTCTCTCTCTCTCTCTCTCTCTCTCTCTCTCTCTCTCTCTCTCTCTCTCTCTCTCTCTCTCTCTCCTTCACAGTGAACAGTTCTATTGTCTTCTTTACCTTTTCCTGTTCCCTCAATTATGTCCCAAATTGTTAATTCCGTTATGTGCGCTCTACCACATGAATGAGTTATACTCTCTCTCTCTCTCTCTCTCTCTCTCTCTCTCTCTCTCTCTCTCTCTCTCTCTGTATGTATGTATGTATATATTATTATAGTGTTCTATGACATTTACCGTTTTAGGAATTGGTTACAATATATATATATATATATATATATATATTTATATATTTATATATATATATATATATATATATATATTTATATATATACACACACGGTGTATATATATATATATATATATATATATATATATATATATATATACACACGGTTTGTGTATATATACATATATGTACGCGGCATATATATACATAGAAATATACAAGGTGTATATATATATATATATATATATATATATATATATATATATATATACCACACACACACGGTTTGTGTATATATACATATATGTACGCGGCATATATATACATAGAAATATACAAGGTGTGTATATATATATATATATATATATATATATATATATATATATATATATATATATATAATATATATACACGGCATATATATCCATAGAAATATACAAGGTATATATATATATATATAGATAGATAGATGTATAATATATATATTTATATATATATATTATATATATATATATATATATATATATATATATATTATATATATATATATATATATATATATATATATATATATATATATTATACATCTATCTATCTATATATATACCTTGTATATTTCTATGGATATATATGCCGTGTATATATATTATATATATACATATATATATATATATATATATATATATATTTATATATATATATATATATATTATATATATATATATATATATATATATATATATATATATACACACATTATTTTTTTACATTTCTGGAACCACCTTATATTAGAAACGGCTTTGAGTTGAACATGAAAACTTGAAATATATTAGCATGACCACACTCTAAGATATGTAATGTTTAAAAAGTCCCATAAAACCACATCCAACTTTATCTTTACATTAACAACAGAAAACATTTTTACGAAATACGAAACGAATTTAATTTACTTTTAACATTTTTACTCCCGGAAGTTGAACTTGGACCTAATAAAGTGAATCGAACTAAATTGTAAGAGTTGAATCTTGAACTTGATAACTTTGGAAACTTGATGCTTGAAGATTATAGTTCTTTAAGTGTCGACACTTTAGAGATTAAACAAAGTTTAAAACACACTCTCTCTCTCGGCTAACCTTTGAAGTAACCTAAGGTGTTGAAGAGGAGATATCAAGTGTTAATTTGATATAAAGAGTTTAACATAAAGTCGTCACTATGCCTTATGAATACAAGAACCTTACCGTCTATAATGTAAGTATTTTTTATTAGTTAATTGTTAATTTTTATCTTTTTTAATTAATTTCATGTGTTAATAGGTATGTAGTATTATTTTATGAAATGTTAGTTATAAGTAACATTAGGTTTAGTATGTTAATGTATGTGTACACGATCTGACTCTCAGTAGTATTGGCATGTTGAAATGTATGTAATTAATTGGTGGTATGATTTAAAAACGAATAATTAAACGTGATTATTCAGGCTGTACAAATCTTGTGATTTATGACGTCACTTTTTTTTCTTTTATTTTGTCAAAATAAGAAAGTTTAGATACGAGTTCATTTCTGCATTAAAGTGTAATATGGTTTACAGCTTCATATTAACATCACAACATTTATTATTTTAGCATATTCTCACTGCACCATGATGTTAACATGACCACATCATTGTTAGCTTACTCGCAAAACATCATATTACTTCACAACATCATTTATAGGATATTTTCGACACATCAGAATGTTAGGATATTCTCAACACATCAAAATGTTAGGATATTCTCAACACAAAATGTTAGCATATTCACATCATATCATAGCTTAAATATTCACATTACAACATTATGATGTCAGATTATTTTTAACACAGCTTGATGATGTTATCATATTCACACCATAACATCATTGTTAGCATATTCTCAACACATCATAATGTTAGCTTATAAATATCCCAACATCACGATATTATATTTAAATAAAAACATCCTGGTATATGAGGTACATTTGATGATGTCTCCTTTATTTTTCTAGAAATTTTCACTCTCTCTCTCTCTCTCGCTCTCTCCTCTCTCTCTCTCTCTCTCTCTCTCTCTCTCTCTCTCTCTCTCTCTCTCATCACATAAAATTCAGTAATGTATATATGAAAAGAAAATCACACCCAATGGGTAGATAATTCATCACCAACACAAGAGCTTGAAGTTTTTGCAATGATTACTTCATGAATATCATCAAACATGATGGATCACACAACGACACCTCAGTCAACCACCACTCATTAGATATCAATCGGTGACTCACTAATGAACAAAGACTACGCTCCCCTTATCTTTGCGCCATAGTTTTTATCAGTATTGTCATATAGATAAGAGATTTCTATAATCGTTCAGTTTACCTGCAGCCAGTGGAAACGTTGGTTTCCTAT